>NW_008340939.1:361571-362652 GCF_000622305.1 Nannospalax galili
CTGGATCTTGTGTTCAGTTGACCCTTGAATCAGGTCATTAATTCTATTGTTTCACATGGCTTTGATGATTTTGTTTTTGCCCATTTTTTAATTAATCAATGCCAATCTCACATATGTATAAAATGTGTTGTGAACATCTTTACTCCCATTTACCCCCTCTTACCCCCACTTCTTCCAACCTTCCTCATCCTAACCGGTCCTTCTCTTCCTTTCATGTCCCTTTTGTGTGTATGTTCGGGTCTTAGGCAGGTATCCATTGCTGTTGGGTGTTTGTGTATCATATTCAAAAGACAGTATTTCGAAGGGCTCTTCTTGATGTTCCAGCTCTTAAAATCCATCTGCTCCACTTTCTGTGATGTTGCCCTTGCCTTGAAGGAGGTAACATAGATGTCTTAGTCTAGTCTCAGCATATCAACCAGCTATAAATCTCTCTAGTAAGCATCATCCACTGTAAAAAGATGCTTGTCTGGCCAAGGTGGACGGCAGCATGAATCTAAGTGTATAAACACATATTTAGAAGAAAGTTTGGCTACATGTTCATTTGGCTTAATATCAGTAGCAAGTAAAGTTTCCCTCAGAGCCTCTGCTGCTGCATTCATAGCATTTTGCCCAGATTTACTTACCATGTATGTATGTCTTCCTATGGAGGAGGCCTTAAATCCAATCTTAAAATGGTTGGTTATCCCCAAAACAATCTGCCACAATGCACCAGTGGAAACCTCTCACCTGGCGGGTTGATAGTGTAGTTTTTAACTTTCCAGTGATATTTTTCCATCTTTGTTCTCTCATTCTCATGTGTTGGACCCTTCAGATTACATTCTTCACCTGTATATTAATACCAAAACGGGCAAACGCTTTAAGTCCTGGGCTAAATCAGTGCAAGAAATGAATAACCCCTACTGAAATAGAGCTTGCCATTGAGAGAGCGAGAGAACGAGAGAGAGAGAGACAGAAGGAGGAGACAAAATTACACCTCAGCTTACAAGTCCTAAGGCCCCCAAAGTAGGAAACAGGAGTAGGAAGTCTTTGGAGGTGGCTTCTTTAACATCAGTCGAGGTGGAGAGGAGAGCACTCACTGTCG
>NW_008340939.1:362791-363062 GCF_000622305.1 Nannospalax galili
GAGAATGTAGCAACAGTGTGGCTTGCCGGGTGAGCCAAAAGCTAAAACAAAACTCAGGTTACAGAACTTAAGGAAACTAAACTTGTTTTTCTTATTTTTCTTCAAAATAATTGGAGTCTCAGGGAATCAAAGACAATTCAAGCAAGAGATTTTTATCTGCTAATGTTTTAAGTTACTAACAAGTTTATCTGCTATAATACTTTATTGAACATCTATTCGCTACAGACTTTTATACTATCTATCCAGTTAATAATTTTGCATAGAAATGATA
>NW_008340939.1:363172-365727 GCF_000622305.1 Nannospalax galili
ATGTGGTTCTAACCATATAAAGGCTAAGGGAAATACAACAATCATAACTATTCTTGCCAAACTGGCCAATACTTTGGTGTGAACAATTCCAGTTTGTCTCACGACTTCATCTGTGAAGAGTACGATGCATCATGGAAAGAAAAATAAATTTCGTAACCTGAAATGGAAAATAAAGGGCAGAAGAAAAACTTATTCTGGAGGGGAGCATATGGATTTATGGATTAGAAATGAGGAGGTGGGTGAGAGAAGAGGCAGCCCACATCCTTAGCCTTTTCTGGCAAGGACAGCTGGCTCTTCCTTGGAGGAGAGGATGCAGTATTCCAGATGACTAAAGCTGAGATTGATGGTCCAGATATTTACAATGTTATTGTGATTCTGTTCCTATTCATACAGCTTAGGCTAATGTGTTTGCCTCTATATAATCAATGGTGTTTAAAATGACATCAACTTACTTTAAAGAGTCATTCTTGGACATCACTAAGATATTCCTCAGTACAACAACACTAGACCTGATTCTTCCTGCCTCTAAGTCCCAGACCTTCCTCTTATCATATCCTTACAGAACTCAACTGGCCTTACACTAGGTGTCTCTTGCCTCCCATTTCTATAATGTTCACTTTGGAAATTTTCCATTGTAAACTCTTTCTCTACCTCTTTGAAATGAGAATCATTTTAGAAGTGCCCTTTAAGGAAGGTTCTATCTATAAACCAGAACTGTCCTTTCAAAGAGCCTTGAGATCATTCTTTGAAGTAATCAAGAAAGCTCCCTGTCATTCATCTCTGCAGGAGAGCAGGAGCCCTTGGTGGGTATCTTGCTCCAAGCCAGAACACTATTTTCTGTCATGAATATAAAAGTTTAATTTCCTTTAGATAAGGCAATTTGGAAACAAACACAAGCAATATGGCTGTACTACTACAGAACTTGCAAACCTCATAAACTCCCTTTATTCTTGCTTCAGTGACGTTGACCTCAGATTCTATTCCTAGCCTATCCTACTGTTACATCCTTGAACAAAGTTCTCCTTACATGTTTGGCTAGTAAAGTTTCTGCTTTAACAGCACATTTTCAGTAAAAACAGGTTTGGCTGCAGCATTTCTAAGGGATAAATTCTACCACACATAGGAGTAAGGAGTTCTATTTGTATTTTATTTTATTTAGTACTTTTTAATATTTTATTTATTTTTATTTTATGTGTGTGAGTGTATTGTATGCATGTATGTGAGTGCACCTGTGTCGTGCAGTGCTGTGGAGGTCAGAAGAGGGCTTCGGATTCCCCTGGAACTGGAGTTAAGGACGGTTCATAGCCACCATGTGGGTGCTGGGAATTGAAACTCGGTCCTCTGCAAGAGCAATCAGTGCTCTTAACCACTTAGTCATCTTAGTATTTTTTAATGTTATGTGTATGAGTATGGGAGTTCTATTTGTATTTTATTTTATGTAGTATTTTTTAATGTTATGACTATGAGTATATTACCTGCATGTACGTATATAAATGACCCATGTCATGCAATGTCTGAAGAGGTTAAGAGGGCTTTGAATCACCTGTAACTGGATCTACAGATGGTTGTTAGCCACCATGTGGGTGCTGGGATACCAATCCAGGTCCTCTGCAAGAACAGCCAATGCTCTTAACCACTGAGCTATTGCTCCAGCCCTGGGAGTTCTATTTTTAAGCTAAGACTCCACAGTGGAAGCAGGTGATTATAGAGAACTGTCATTTGCTTTGTAATGATAAGACCTACCAAAAATTAAAATGTTCAGAACCTTAAAAATGCTGAAGAAGTAATCCATAGACTTTGAGCTTTACTTTTGTAATTAATAGCATGAAAACTTTCGACAAATCCACTTGCAACCCTAATATTATATGATTATTTACTTAAATTTTATGTTAAAGTTTTGGTTTAGTTCTAATTAATGAGCAGGCACCTTCTCACATCCTGATATAATTAGACCACATGATATGTTGAATTGGTCACATAGACTCATCAGGATGTGAAGAAATGTGTGCATTGCAAAACACATACACTATTAGTCCTAATTAAGTCTTTTAAATGGCATGCCTGACTGAATAAGAAAGCTGATGCCAAATAACCCAGCACCTTGTGCTTTCTCCAGCTGCTGATTTTCATCTCAGCTGTACTAGAGCCCAACAGCCCAATAATTTCCTTTTTGTTATGTATAATTCATGATTATAATGACTTACAAACTGTAGTTAGATAAAAAAAAAAAATCGCATCTTTAAATTTCCTACTTTGTGTTGAGCCCTCATAGTTTAGAAACTTCTCTCTGAAATGTCTCTCTTCCTGCATTGCCCAGGACGGTGTTGCTGATAGGCTGATATTCAAGAGGGCTGAACATGTCTTTCACCTACATTCCCACACTATTGGTAAATTGTTCCTACTTGAAAACATGATGTTTATCACCTCTGTGGGGACATGAAGTGATTTCTTACAATTGGTTGGTATTTTTATGGGGGGGTGGATAATGACTCAAGGAGACCATCTGGAGGGAAATTACCACCCAGAACTCAGAGTGCTACAGAACCCAGATAATA
>NW_008340939.1:365967-390184 GCF_000622305.1 Nannospalax galili
GGAAGTCATAGAACCTAGAGAAAACTCTATGTCTGTCAACAAACATAATTTCTTACTGTATGTTAAATATCTATCCTTATATTTACAGATAACTTTACCTGTCACTGCTAATCAAAGAAGCTTCTTTTTGCAACAGATGGAGACTACTACAAAGTTCTACAACTGGTCATACACAGAGAATAAGTTTCTGTGACATGCCCAAGCCTAAGTGACCCATGGAACCTCTACACCCAAGGCTCACAGAACACAGTGGAACAAAGGAGAGAGTGCTAACAGCTCTCAGCTCTTGTCAGTGAAGCTTCCTAATGCAACAGAGGGTGATGAACACAGAACAACATGACAGGCCCAGATACAGAGTAGGAGACTGCAGAGTGTGTGCGCCTTTCTAGGACTAATATGAAATCTCACCCACCTAGGGCTCAGGCACCATTGCAGAAGAGGAATCGGAAAGATTGTAGGCGATGAACACAGAACAACATGACAGGCCCAGATACAGAGTAGGAGACTGAAGAGTGTGTGCGCCTTTCTAGGACTAATATGAAACCTCGCCCACCTAGGGCTCAGGCACCATTGCAGAAGAGGAATCGGAAAGATTGTAGGAAGCAGTGTTGGTGCATGACCATAAGGAAACAAAGTTTTCCAGGCAGCTAAAAACTTGCTCATATGAATTTATAGCAATGATGTCAGCATACACAAACTCAACCATACAAAATCCCAACATAGAACTGGGAAAATGGGCAGGAGGCCTCAACCATAGCTGAGGAACTATTGGCAACTGATCACTACTGGGACAGGGAGAGTTGTTCTTCTTTAAGGGAGTGATACTAGAAAGGCTGACCAGGCTCCAGTGGATGAACTCGCACAGAATGACATCTAGGTGTAGTAACTGGACTTGACAGGCCTTAACATATATGACAGAATGCATGAAATCCTGTGGGTGGGCTATGGGGCGGTGCAGATAGGGGAGGGGGGCTAAATATGATTAAGACGTATAAAATGCACAAAAATTCAACAAAAATATACATTAGAAAGGGCAAAGAAATAAAGAAAATTTCCTAAATCATCTATTGCAATGGTTATTGTGAGATTTAATTATTTTTGCCATTCAGTTTATACTTCTGCCATTTGAATCCCCCCTTTGTATTTCTTGAACGCTATTTGTTTTGGTTATTGTTCTATGTAAATTATTGGTGTTTTGGCTGCATGTCATTTATACAACATTAAAGAAACTTCAAGAGGAAAAAAATGCTTTACAAGTTCGGCCAAGTTTACTACGTGCCTGATGTTTCAAGATCTTTCCTCTTCTGCTGAAATTCCTTTCTCTCAAATCTTGAATTTTTATTGTGTCTATTACTCTGGCAGAACTCCATTAATCATGACCCTTTCTTTCTGACCCACTATCATAATTAATCATCGAAAAAAAACATTTAGCAACTGTTTGCTTGTTTTAACAGTGCAGCAAACATCCTTAAATGTACCGTCCCACACGGGATCTTCATCCTTGCCTTCGCTCTACGTGCTCAATCCAAGCTAAATGTACTAAATACCATGTGATGTTGTCTCCCCCCTTCCCTCCCTACATCCCTTCTTTCCCTCCTTCTTTCCCTCCCTCCTTCTATCCTAACTATAGCTACCTGCACCCTGAGTCCTTCACAGTCCATCCAGCAGCTAATTTTGCTTTGCTTTCTAACATTTTGATTTAGATAAAATGCATGTGTCATATAACTCATCTGATTAAAATACACAATTGTGTTTGTGCTATGTTCTAAAATTTATTTTAGGACATTTTATTACCCGAAGATCTCTATGCCCTTTAGCTGTCACCTCCTGGTTTCCGTCATCACTGATCTCATTCCTTTCATCTCCAGAAGCCATTAACTTACTCCCATCACTATAGATTTGTCTTTGCACATTTTATATAATGAGGATTAGGTGATATATATTCCTTTTATCAAGCTTTTTTTCACTAAGCATAACTAGCACATTCATGCCATAGAGTAGCTTAGAACTTTATATTATTTTTGACTGGATAAAATATCCTTCTATATGCGATCACCACAAATTGCTTATCCACTACTAGATGGGACTTTGACTATTAAGAATAATGCAGCCATGAATAGTTGTGAATAAATTTTTGTGTGGATTAAATTTCCATTTCTCATTGATCTCTATCTAGTAGCAGAATCGTTAGATCTTAGGTTCGCTCTCTGTGTGGCAGAGTGAGACTCTTCAGAACTATTTTTCAAAGCAACGGTACCATTTCTCATGTCCATCAGAAGGAGGATATCAGAATGGTATGAAGTTGTCATCATGGCATTTTTTGCTGCTGTACTTGTTGATTTCTTTGATGGTTGGTTTGAAGGTATCTCTTTCTGTATAATTGAGGATGACCTTGAAATCCTGATCCTCCTGCCTCCAGCTCCCAAGCACTGGGATCATAGGCATGTGCCGCCACACCTAACATATTGTGCCTTGGTTTTCACTTGGTCAATGACTAATAATGTTGAGTATATTTTCATTTAGCATATTTTTCTGCACCTCACCTTCACTTACTGATCACATTTCTGTTTAAGGACACTAATAACCTCTGAACTTCCTTTGCCAAATTGTTGAGGTACGCAGAGAAGGGTGAAACCCTCTTCCCTCAAAGCCTTTGTTCTCTGTGCTCTTAGTGTCCTTGACATTTTTCTATCTTGGGTTTTCTACTGAATCATTTTGCATTTAAACTCAGTCTCCCTTTTCACTTTGATTTATACTGATCTTTAAAAGTGTGTTATTGAAAATCTCCACAAAATTTCCCCCGTGGATGACATGAGCTATTCAAAGAGCCCATAATATCATGTGGGGATAAACTTGAAATTTTCTATGTCCAGCTACATATTGATTCAGCAAATTATATTTCTCATATTTATCTCTAATTTGGCATAATCTCTTGACTATGTGCTTTTAGTCTCTCTAGATGACAAAAAAATTCTTCTACCTTTTAATCCTAAAACTTAAAAGTTCCTGACTCAATCTCAATGTTCAATCTATCACCAAACCGTGAACTCACCCTCCACAATGCACTAGCTTACTCTCTATTCTCTCTCAACTGCTGCCACGTCCACCAAAACAGGCTTTCATCTTTTCATGCCCAGCCTGCAATCATACAGTCTTGGTTTGTTTAAACATTTCTACTCTTTGGCCCACACCAAATTAATTTTTCAGTGATAGAAAAAAGGTAATTAAACATAATTAGTTTGTGTAAATTCCCTTGTTGTATTCTTTAATGATTTCAAAAGAAAATGGTCAGAACTTTTCATCATTGACTAACAGATTTATCATATCCTGTCTCTCGCATATTTCTGCAAAGTTATTTTGTTTTCATTTCTTCAAACTTCACTTAGCACTGTATTGCTTTCAAGTTCTTAAAGTGCTGAAGTGGTTAAGCCTGAAGTGTTTGCCTCTTTCTGTTTATTTATTTACTTAGTTGTTTATTTTCACTTTTCAGGCTCAGCTTAGATAATATCTATGCAGAGAGGCCTGCATGCCTGATATAGAAAAGGTTTCCTTGTGAATCTCTCTTCTCTTCTGTCTTATTTTTATAAGGCGGCTTATTATTCATGGACAACTTTTAATTAACCTATTTCCCTCCCTTTTAGTTAGTTATTTTAACACAAAATGTATGTTTTGTTATGGTATTGACTGTGTATTCTAGTCAGTATTGTATTTCTAGTGCCACCACAGAGTTTAGCTCTTAGGATTTACTCAGTAAGATTTAATTCCAGATGAGAGAAAGGGAGGAACGAAAAGAGTGTAAGGCCGCCACATTTTATGAGAACAGACCTTTTTATTCTTTTGTGATTGAAGTAAAATTTTACTTTCCTTTTGTGGGAAAAATGATCCTTCATGCTTGTTCAAATGGAATGCTTAAAGCCCTGCTGCAGAGAAAGAGAAACCACTTCTCATCCTGTTACTGTTGATGTGTAATCTGTCTTATGTTAGGAATTAGGAGTTTTAAACTGAGAACTCTCTCCTAGATTTTGACACCAAAATGTGAGGAATAGAGGTGGAAACAGTCACAGGTATAAAAAGAAAATCAACCAACCTCAACATCAAAACTGATCTTCATTAGTCAATGAGGGGTCACTAATGACCAGCAGGAGTCTGCGGTAGCCACACTGCAGGGGAGTTGAAGGACCCCTGTGTATATAAATAGAGTCATGGGAGTAAAGGATTTAGAGTCTGTATTCCCCCCATAAGGGTCGCTGAAGGACTTCTCTCCAGAGCAGGACCTATTTACAGAGCAGATACAGCTCTACAGGTGGGGTTTTACGGGGATCCTGGACAGACTCATTTACAGAGGAAGACTTGTTTTATGATTGGATGGTTTCTGTGGGGGTCTTCCTTTATCTTAGAGGTGTTGTTGGGATCGTTTTCTCAGCCAATTAAAACACCGAAAAGCAGGAAAAATCTCAGACCAGCAGAAACACACACACACACACACACACGCATGCACGCACACACATACACATATTCATACAGAAAGATGAAGCTCTCCTCAAATGGAGAAGGGAATCAGAAACCAAGAATCCAGTGTTCTACAGAAGAACCTAGGCTTTGAATGTTTTAGTGGTTTCCTCTCCGACACTTTGGAATTTTCAAATTAAATAATGAATACAAACCTGATAGGTCACACCTCCAAGCTGAGGTATCCAGGACTATATGACTCTAAGTAGGTCAGTTGAGGGGGCCCTTTTGGGTTAAAAAATAAGATTTTCCTACCAGAAATCAAGAAGAAGATGTAAGTATGCATTTCAGTTCCTTATGGGGTGCCCTATTTGCTTATTAGAGATTTAGTCCTTTATAGTACCACATCAATAAAAATCCCTATGATAACAGCATGTGGTGTGTTTCAATTTTACTAATCCTTGGCTAAAATAATGAGAGCTAAAGTAAGTAAAAGGAAGAGGAGAAGGAAGAGGAGAATTGGGCGGGGGAGAAAGAATGAAGCAAGAGGAGGAGGGAAAGAAGAGGGGTGGGGAGGAGGAGGAGGTAGCATCTGCTTGCCAAAATGACAAGCTATATGATTTGGTCTCCAATGTGTTCTTTTAAAAATATTTTATTTATTATTTTATGTGTATGAGTGTCATGCTGCATATAAGTGCACCCGTGTCATGCAATGCCCGCGGAGGACAGAAGAGGCTGTTGAATCCCCGGGACTGGAGTTATGGACCGTTGTTAGCTGCCGTGTGGGTGCTGCGATTCAAATCCTGATCTTCTGCAAGAACAGTCCGTGTTCTTGGGGCTGGAGAGATGGCTCAGCAGTTAAGAACACTGGTTGTTCTTGCAGAAGACATGGGTTCGAATCCCAGCACCTACATGGCAGCTAACAAAAGTCCATAACTCCAGTCCCAGGGGATCCGACAGCCTCTTCTGGCCTCCGAGGGCACTGCACAACATGGGTGCACTTACATGCAGGCAATATACACATACACATAAAATAAAAAATAAATAAAATTTTTTAAAAAGGTCAGTGTTCTTAAGCACTGAGCCATCTCTCTAGCCCCATCCAATGTATTCCTAAAATTGGCCTATTTATTTTTATTGCACTTGACCTATTTTTGTTTGGTTTGGTGACCATCTCATCTCTCAGGAATTTAGCTAAAGATATTTCTCTTCAATTTTTTTTTTGTTTGTTTTTAACATTTACCAACATTGAGTAGGTCACTGTACCGGAGTCCAAAATAAGAAAAGAAGTACCACTTTCCTCAAGGAATTGACAATCTAATTGAGAAGAGATGATGTTACCAATGATTCTGAAAGATAGCACTGAAATAACTGAACCGCACTGGGAGATAGAACAGAGGACGTCACCAGAAAAGTGTGATTGGCATCTCAAGTCCCTTTCAATTAGATCCCTTTGTTAATTTAAATGAAAAGAAATTTGCCTATACATTATACCTCTTTTTCTCTTTCCTATGAAAGTGACCCCTGGGGAAACTCCTTGGGGTCTCTAACACTCCTTGGATAGCTTGTAGACAGAAAAGAAAGTGGAAGCCGTGCAAGATAATGCATCCATTAAAGACGTTACCCAAGTACACAGAGATGCTCAAGTCTTGCCCATTTAATGAAATGCCACAGAGACCTTGGTGAGCAATGGTTGGGTTTTTTTTTTTTTAAATCTGACTGGACCTCAGGATATCTGAATGGCTAGTCAAACAGAGATTCTGAGGAGATCTGTGAGTGTTTTGAGAAGATATTCGAGTTCGGATTTCAATGGATGGACAGCATAAAGCAAATGTCCTCCCCAGTGTGGGTGTCCATCAATCTTTTTAGGGTCTGAAAAAAACAAAAAAAAATGTGACGGAAAGTTGAATTAGCTCTGCCTGATTCATGTCTTCTGAAACAGGTCTTCTCCTGCCCTGGGGATTGGAAGAAAGGAGTCTATACTATTCACTCTGCATCTCAGGCATTTGAATTTCATTGCTGACTCTCCTGGCAGTCCAGGCACAATCCTTAGAAATCTCAGTTATCGTAACACTGTGATCCTGTGCTTCATCCTTGGCCTCATGGTCTTTTTACTTTGGAGAACTCCAACTAATTGTAGCACAAAAAGGAAAAGAAACAGAAGTATCATATCTTGTTTTTCTTTTTTCTTTTATTTGCTAGCATTGTTTTATTAAGAACAAAATACCGTGATAAAGCATTTCCTTGACTTACGTGGCAAATGACCCATGATAGAGCAGAAACGCACAGAAACTGGCAAGTCCTCTCGCTTCCTGAGCTGGTCCTCTATATACAGTGGAGAATGAATGTTCTCTCTCACTGTAGCTCTCTCCCTTACCTCTTATCTCTATCTCTCCATCGCTTTTATGTGCTGTATGTATATGTTCTTGTGGGTACAGGTGCATGTGTGTGAGTATATGTGGAAGCCAGAGCACAATCTTGGGTGTCATAATCAGGATGCTGCACACTTCTGTGAGATATGGTCTCCCATTGGCCTACAGGTCACCAATTAGTCTAAACTGACTGATAATTGATAAACTGATCCAAGGGGTCATCCCACCTTTACTTCTCTAGTGATGCAGTTACAAGCACACAACACCATGCCTGGCATTTTTATCTGAGTTCTAGGGCTTGAACTCAGGTCCTCATCCTTGTAAGGCAAGTACTTTACCAGCTGAACTATTGTCCCAGTAGAGAAAGATTTTCTTAATAAGTAAGGTTTTAACTAAATGTGATCTTTTCCCCAACAGGCCAACTAGACAACCATAGCCTAGCAATAAATTGAAGTAAGCAACTGGTGGGTTATAGAAATTATAGCTGATGGGACTGGAAAAGAACTGGCTGTTCTTGCAGAAGACCCAGGTTTGAATCCCAGCACCCACGTGGCAGCTAACAACTGTCTGTAACTTCAGTTCTAAGGGATCCGACAGCCTCTTCTGTCTTCCACAGGCATTTCATGACACAGGTGCACTTACCTACATGCAGGCAACACACACATACACATAAAAATAATAATAAATAAAATACTTTAAAAAGAAATTATAGCTGGAGATCCTCTATTAGAAGGCCTATACCCATATTCAAGTAACCAAACTCCAAGGAGCTCACAGGATCCTGCCCTGTGTCCTTTCCACTTCACAGTTTATTACGCACTCAGAAGTAAAAGACACATTTATCAGAAGTGTGAGTGATTCAAGTTTGCATTAGAATTATAATTCATGAGATCAGAGGATAAATATCCAGAATGTTCTTGACCAAGAGGAAGTTAGCATGTATCATTTGAAATTGAGTAGGAATTTGTACAAGATCATTCATTTCAATTGTCATTTCAAATTGTATAAGCAGAACAAAGGAAGACAGAAGTTACTAGTTGGCTCCATAGCTAAGTGCTCTCTAAGCAAGCATGAGGACCTGACTTTAGATCTCTATCACCCACATAAAAGTCAGGCATGGGAGTATGTACCTCTAATTCCAGAGGGGAAGGGAAGAAACAGAAGGGTTTCTAGGGCTTGCTGGTCAGCCAGCTTAATCAAAATAGAGACCTTCAGATTCAGTGAGAGACACCCATTCTCAAAAAAAAAAAAAAAAAAACAGCGAAGGAACTGGAGAGATGATTCGGTGGTTAAGAGCAGTAAGTGCTCTTACATAGGACAGTAGTTTGGTCTCAACACTGACACAGGGCAGCTCACAAGAGCCTGTAACTCAGGTTCCAGGGCAACCAATGATGTCTTCTGGCTTCTGCAGGTACTGCATGCGCATGGTACACATACAGACAAGCAGACACATGCCGGGTGTGGTAGCACATGCCTGTAGTCCCAGCACTCGGGAGGCAGAGGCAGGCAGATCTCTGTGAGTTCAAGGTCAGTCTGGTCTACACAGTGAGCTTATAATTAATTTTATATATATATATAATTTTTTCAGTCTTTTTGAGACAGGGTCTCCCTGTAGCCCCAGCTGGAGCTCACTACGTAGGCCAGCCTGGCCTTGAACTCACAGAGATTCGCCTGCCTCTGCGTGTGCCACCATGCCTGGCATAAAGCACACACACAGAGAAACTATGATAATAAAAATCAAAGGATACAGTATTCCTTTTAATTAGTCTAAAAGACTTAAAGTTTCTGATTGACAGCCAGACAAATAAGAGGAGTCTGTGATGTGGCTGCTGGACACATTAATGTTTTCATATGACACATAACTTGATCCCAAAGTCTACATGAAGTGTGATGTAACCGATACTTGCTAGAATAGATTCCGGGATCCCATTCCTTTATCTAGTGACTTTGTTTCAGGTTCTCTAGAATCTTCCCTGAACACCCTCCTGAAGTGGTGTGCATGCTGTTACCCACCTGATTAGTACAGAGATTAAGTGGCATTGATGTAAAAGAATACTAAAGCACAGTTCTTCTACATAATGCAAGTGTTCAACAAATGGCACAGATAGGAGTTCTTTATGGTCGGTTTAATAGCTAGATTGAAACTTTAATAAAGTTCTCAATCTGGATCAAACTTTCCATTAACTTAACATGTACAGCCTTCCTTTCTTGCTTTTCCCTCTCCCAGCCTTCCTAAAGTTCTCTTTTCTGGCTTTCAGTATATATTTATTAGGGTGTTCACTAAATAAGATAGTATCTTTAGCAATGTATCCACCTGCCAGGCATAGTCAACATATACGTAAATGAAGCCAGGAGAATTAAAGTGCTCCAAGAAACGGAGGAAATGTCTGGCATTGCCTGTACCATTGTAATCTTCCAAAGACATACATAGAGCAGCATGTTTCGGCATAGAAAAAATAAGTATTTATCTCTCACATCTCACTGCAGGACTCGTCACATGAGGAGACTCCCTCATTTCTCCTCATCAATCCAGGTCCCCAGGTCCTCTACCTGCTCCTTCATGGTTTAAAAATGTCCTTTGACATTGCGAGTCATTATTTCATAATCCACCAGCTTGAAGACCTAGGTCAGTACTTCTCAAGTCTGCCTGTGCATATGACTCTCTTGTGGGAACTATTAAGAAGAAATTCCACTTCAGCATATGGAGGTGACATCTGAGAATCTTCTATAACAAGCTCCTGGATGATTCACAGGGTGCTACTCAAAAAACTCTAGATCTGTAGGAAGGGAGAGATTCTAGGGCCAATGCTTAAGAAAACTGTAAGATATCTTGGGAAAGTTGGGGAAATTCATTCATTTCAAACATTGCCAGAGAAATGTTCCCGTGGGGGCTTTCTTCTCAATAGAGTATTTCCAACGCTGCAATCAATTTCATTTCTGCTGCTATAAAAATTCTTCTTCATGCTCCAGTGACTTATGAGTCTCCCATTACATATATTTATTAGGTGACAGCTCTTGTTGAAAATGACAGAGAATAAACTGCTTCTAGAGGAAACAAGGATCCAGTATCTGTTTGGGGGTTCCATGATGCCACATCACTGGGGAATATTTATTATTCTATGATGAGGCTAGAGATAGGTTTAAGTCCTTGATCACCATCTTACTTTAAGAATTGGGAAGAAAATGAAGAAATGATCCCAAAACCAGAACAAGAGGAGACATTTGAATAATGTGGCCTCAGTTTAAAGCAGTTTATGAAATGAGAGAACTTAGAATGCAAATGAGAGGCAATTTTAGCAGGGAAGTGTTCTACTTCATCAAAAGTAATTGTTATTTGAATGTTTGTTAGCAAGATGAGCTATTCAAATTCATTCAATATTACAAAGGAAGAATGGATTCTATCTTCACAAACTATTTAAATTGATAAATTCCTATGTTTTAAACTGTATTAAAATACACTCTTTGAAATATTAGTAGTTTTTCATGAAAATATATATTACTTTTAAAATAAAAGACCATCATGATAAAAGGAAGTTAGGGGTATGCTTTGGAATGACCAAATCTGCAAGCTGAATGTTCCAAATGTCAAGGACTTCTGACCATTTAAAAAGACAAAATAGTAACCAGACCATCCACAACCTCAAATAACATATTAATAGTCTTTCAACCCAGAATACCAAACACTATACTCAGAATTTTGTTTTAGAATTCAGTCAGTAGACATCATTGCCATAGCACATTGTATATAATACATATGAAAATAACATTTTTTTAAATCTTTGAATCCTAGGAGAATTCTTGGTTCCCAGTACCTTGGCCTTTTTTCATAATTTTTAAAAATTTCCATAACTGTGTGAATGCCTTAAAATTCCAGGAGATACAGGAAAATAAAAATGAAACAAAAGATGGCAAACCTTTCTGTAAAGAGACATTCTATGAGGAAGCTTTGTTGATGAGTTGAAGGATATATTAGTATTCTCTCTACTCCCTGTTCTCCTAAGTTCTGTGAACCTTAGGAGTAGAGTTCTACTGTAGATGTGTCACTTAGGGCTGGCCATCTCTCAGACATGCATTCTCTGTGCATGATCAGTTGTAGAATGCTGTAATAAGAAAAGAAGCTTCTTTGATGAGCAGTATACGGTATATGTGTATGAAAATCTAAGGATCCAAATTTAGCATTCAGTAAGAAATTTCATTTGTCTAGAGATATGACAGAGATAGTGTTTTCTCTAGGATCTAAGACCGCTCCAGCAATGTAAATTTGGCTATATTTACAGTGCCGCCCGTGAGTTCCCTCACACTGAGAGGGCTTTAATTCCAATTGGATAGCTGTCGATTACCCCCTAAATAAAAGTGCCAATACTGCACCAATAGAAATAATTTGCTGTGCCACTCATTGTGGTCATTAGGCTTTGTAGCTGAGTTGTACCTTTGATTGGTTTTCTCCCTCAGCAGTTTGCATAGTATCCTCTAGAACTATGAGAGCTGTCTTCAGGGAAAAGCCTTCCAGGTCAGTTCCAGCTCCATTGCTTCAAATTCTGTTTCCAAAGTATGTTCTGCCTTCAGCAGTAGGGTCTTACCTTCAAGTTCTGGGAGCTAACTAAGGGCTGTGGCAATAATCTGTGTTATTCTGGGAGTCTCTTACCAACTACCCTGACCAACAAGTCACAGGGAGGTTTCTCCTGTTTGGCACTTTTTCTTATTATATAGCCTCCAGGAATAAACATTTGCTCATGTTCAGATATTGTATGTGTGTTTTTCGGGGGGGGGGTCATGAGTTAATACATTTCCCTCTGGCTTTTTATGTCACCTAAGCTTTATCTCTACTCTTTCTCTCTCTCTGTTCTTGTCTAACCTCACTCTTCACTCCCCAGTTTAAGTACCCTCATTTTCCCCCTGACAATATCTGTCTCCTATTGTGCCCACTCTCTTGAGTTCCTTCTCCTTCACCCCCATGGTTCCTTGCATGTCCTTCCCTTCTCCATTCCCGGTTGAATACTTCCATTTCCTTCTTGGTAACATCTGTTTCCTGTACAACAAAAGTGTGATGCACACAGAAGGTAACAACTGGCCAAGTTTTAGAGAATAAGAAGCTGCAGAATGTATGTCCCAGAACAGGACTCCTATATTAAGCCTCACCCACTCATGGCTTAGGGATCATTGTGGAAGAGTGGGTGGAAAGATCGTACAGGCTTGGTACATGAACATAAGGAAACAGAGGCTTTCAGGCCACTGGGAACTTGCTCTTATGAACTTGCAACCACGGTAACACCATACACAAGATTCATGCTGACTCAAGCAGACAAAATCTAGCACAGAATTGGGGAAACTGGCAGCAGGCCCCAATCCTAACTGAGGAACTATTGGCAACTGATTACTTCAGAGTAAGGGAGCCTTTTAAGGGAGTGAATCAAGATAGACTGACTAGATTCCAGTGAATGAATTTGCACTGAGGGATATCTGGGTACAAATTCTTGACTGAATAGGACTTAACATATATGACAGAATGCATGAAATCTAGCTGGGGGGGTGAGACATGAGAGACCCGGGTGGGATAGAGGTTCTAAATTTGATTAAGATCCATTATATGAAATGCACAGAAACTCAATAAAAATATTAAAAGAGATAAATAATAAATATTTTAGCCTTTGTGAGTCATATAATCTCTGTCGTAAGTAAAAAAAAAAAAAAAAAAAAAAAAAAAAAAATTCCTCCTGGAGCGAGGAGTATCAACCATGAACAAGGACATGAACAGGCTTTATCACCAAAGTGTTCTATTTACAAACTCAAGGTTTGGTAATACGTTAGAGGTTACTGGATGTGAATCAATCAAGAACAAATGTAACTGTTTTCAATAAGATGTGATAAGTAAAGAGAAATAGGAAAACAAATATTAAGAACAGAATAGAGATTTTATGTCTAATTAAGATAGAACAGATGATGTTCAATTTACGTTTCTTCTGAGAAAATCTAAAACATGAGGAAGTCTAACGGCGGATAAGACTTTCAACAAGTCTACAAATGATGAGTCTACACTGAAAGTTGGAAGAGGCAGAAAGCCAGTGTAGGTAAAATAGAAGAGAGTTGTCTGGATTAAACATCTTTATACAAAGGTTTCAGTGTAATCAATTTGCTTCCCCCCCGCTTTGGTCTTTTTGAAATAGGGTCTCCCTATAGCCCTAGCTGGTGGCCTGGAACTCACTATGTAGAACAGGCTGGCCTTGAACCCACAGAGATCCACCTGCTTCTGCCTCCCAAGTGCAGGGACTGCAGGCCTATGCCACCACGCCCGGCCTTCAATTTCCTTTCTAATGGCCACACTTCACAGTTATCATGTGGCTCAGGGCTCATTACTGGTGGTCTGTAGTATTGTACATTGAGAAGTCAGCAGTTGTGGGATGCAGTATTTTGCTAGGCCTTGTGTTGAGCGTGCACATCACCCTTATCCCTGCTACTACTGTGGCTCATTAAGCAAACACTGGCATGTTTGGGAATATAAACTCCTGACGTTTGGAGCTGGACCATCTGCAGTGCACATAGGAGTGACCATTCTAACGGAGTGCAAATGCCTGTCCATCCCCTGCTACTCTGAGGGAGTGTCTTCATATCCACTTACCCAGGCCCTGATATCATTCACTTACATTCTTCAGACCATCCAACCATTTAATCAAAACATTAGCTTCTAATAAACTGATACTATGTCTGTAAGTCTAGTCATTTTTTTTTCTTTCTAGGAAAAAAATGGAAAAGGAAATTAATTTCACAAAGCTTTGCTCGATGGAAGGATTCATTTCTCCATTGCCCATTATGGTCATTTCTAATTCTGGCCATAATTTTGTAAGTCTCTTAATGTTGCAAAATAATTTGCATATGAGTATTTGAGTTTTTCCTCTGGAACCTAACAGTATTAGGAAGTGCCATGCAGCCACAGTGAATGTGGATAAATTGGGTAATGCTGACAACTTGAACCATTGGCTCATGACCCCTTCACTTATTTATTTCTACTTTATTTCACTGAGCCTCTAAACACACCTAAATTAACGGCTTGGGGGAATTAAATAACAGCTATTCCATAGCAAGCCCTTAGGTCCCCTGGGCTATTTAATCCCCTAATTAGTGGAGCCCGTCATGCATCCAGAATTCTAACTGCATGAGATTTCTGGGAAATATAATTTCAGTTCTCCTGGCTCTCCAAAAAGAAGAAAGATGAATTATTACCCTAACATCTTACTTAGTGCAGGCTGTCTTTAGACTTGCACATCTTCAATGTCAGCTTACATGTCACTGCCAAAGTAATGCCTAAAATGAAAATATGAGCACATCACTCACGGTTCCCCATAAGTTGCAAGCACAGTTCTATGTATAGTGTATAGTGTTTAAATGTCCTAATTACATATCCCTTTCTGTCTCATCTCTCATCACATTCTATAGTACAATTTCATTCCGGATAAAACAGCTAGCATTTATTGAGGGTGTGCAGTATATTGAACACTAGTCTAAATGATTTACATATGCTGCATTGCTTATTTCTTAGAATATTTTTAGGTAGAATGATAGTTAATTTTATGTGTCAGTTTGGAAGGTCAGTGATACCCAGATATTTGATCAAACAGCATTCTCAAGAAAATCACTCAGTAGATTCACCCTTCTGGCTCTTGTTATAAAACATCTTCTCATTCCAATTCCCTGTACACATCATGCCAGCCCAAGCTTCTAAATGTTTGGGCATCTTGTTCTTCCTCCCTGGAATGCACTCTTCCTCCCTAAAATCCAGCCTAGCCATCCTCTCCTCCAGGAGTTCTTTTATCAATGTCTGGTTTTGCACGCCCTCAAGACTGGGCTAAACCTTTCCATAGAGGTTAGGCAGTGCCTAGGACCTAACAGGATCTCAAGAAAGTTTTACTGGTTGAATTGGATTGGTAAACCTTTTTATGAAGTTAATAATAGTATGGTTTGATTCTGGAAATTTCCCTTCTCTGCTAATAAACTTTTCGCCATGTGACTTTGTCATGTCTTCACTTAGAGATGGCGTTAGTTGCCCCACTACTTTAAGTACAAGATGATGCCTTAGCTTATGTTGGCCATAAATGCAGTGGAGGGCTGTGGTGCAGATTCTGTGGCTAGTCTTTGGGGTTCCAATCAATTTTCACTTTTTACCTCTTGGAATTCAGTGATCACTCTGATGGAAGAAAAGCCTAGGCTTGTCGATGAGGGAGAACACAGCACCAAGTTGCACACACACATATAGGCCACTTGAGGTTTTGGGGTCCAGTCAAGCTAGCAGACGACTCTAGGTGCGTGAGTACAGGCATTAGACAGCAGCAGATGAAAGGCTCAGTTTTCCAGCCTACCAAATTATGAGACGTAATAGCGTATTAATATTTATATCCTTAGGCTTTGAATTGATTTGTCATGTGACATTATATTTTAATATCTCTTAAAATTTAAAAGTAAGTAGAAGTATTATACAAGGTGAAAATTTTACAATATTTAGTAACTGAACAGGCTTAGTAAGTCTTTTTTAAATAATCAACATAGTTTTTTTTTTGTGTGTGTATGTGTGTGTGTGTGTGTGTGTGTGTGTGTGTGAGTGTGTGCATGCCATGAGTGTGAAGGTGCCTGCAGAGCTCCGAAGAGGGCATTTGATACCCTGGAGTGGGCAGCTGTGAGTTGCCAGATATAGGTGCTTGGAATAGAACTTGGTTCTTTTAGAGGAGCAGCGAAATCTCTTAACAACTGAGCAATCTCTCAAGGCCCAGTTTTAGTCTTTAAATAAAGAATCAATTTACTCTCATTAATAAGGTATATACATACACATATGTATGCATATATATATATATAATTAGGGTCTTATTAGTAATTTTTCAAATTATCAACCATCATAGTATATCAATTTATTATTCTTGTATACTGTATTTGCATACAAAACAAACACTCTTATGCAAATAGTGAAATGCAACAGTACTAGGAAGACAATGAAGCTAACACAATCAAAATGACAGTTTTATTTATGTAATGATTCAGAAGGTAACAACACATTTCTCAGAGGCGTTTTTATGATGACCAAATGCATTTTCATCTAAATGACAGCATTAGAAATAAGTACTGTAGAACATGGGGTTTGAGTTCAAGGAACCTTCAAGTAGTTGTACAAATTTTATTTGGAAGGAAATACTCTTATTTTAAATCGTATTTTATTATCTGTTGTTTTCAAAGTACACTTGCTAGCAAGATATAATTATCATCAGATGAAAAATCAAGACTTGACTCAATTTTTAGTTCCTTTATCTACTGGTTGTAAAATTAAGAATTTATAACAAAACTCCTAAGTCGAGTACTCATAAATCATAACTGAAAATATTGTTATATTTTTCAAACATGAAATCTAATAAAATGCCGTTATCACTCCAACTGTGGAAAGACATTTGACTGAACTCATAACACTTGCATTTAACCTAAGCTAGCTTAGTTTATTAGAAAATAAAAGTCCTATGACATAGCACAGAAGTAGGTTTGTTCATATTTCCATCCTAACTTTCCTCTCAATTTTATTCCTTAAATGCCCAATCTGGGAAGCTAGGAGGTGCTCTTCCTGAGACCCAGTCTGGGAAGCTAGGAGGTGCTCTTCCCGAGCCCCAATCTGGGAAGCTAGGAGGTGCTCTTCCTGAGTCCCAGTCTGGGAAGCTAGGAGGTGCTCTTCCTGAGCCCCAGTCTGGGAAGCTAGGAGGTGCTCTTCCCGACACCCAGTCTGGGAAGCTAGGAGGTGCTCTTCCTGAGTCCCAGTCCCTCTTCCTGAGACCCAGTCTGGGAAGCTAGGAGGTGCTCTTCCCGAGCCCCAATCTGGGAAGCTAGGAGGTGCTCTTCCTGAGTCCCAGTCTGGGAAGCTAGGAGGTCCTCTTCCCGAGCCCCAGTCTGGGAAGCTAGGAGGTGCTCTTCCCGACACCCAGTCTGGGAAGCTAGGAGGTGCTCTTCCTGAGTCCCAGTCAGCTGGACGACATCTCTCATTCAGGTGTTCTCCTAACTGAGCAGAAGCCTAAGTGCTGAAGCACCCGAGTCCCATCTGTTAGGCTCGGAGGTGATGGCAGGAACACCAAGAACACAAGGCATCACGAGGGAATTGTAAAGACATAAACGTAACAGTCTTGAGCCTAAACCACCAATCTCCTCCAGTAGGTGCATTGTTACAAGATGAAAATAATGTATTGAAATCCCAACTGAATTCCTGTTCTTAGATTCTTTTTTATGTTAAATGGAAAATTTCCATTTTATCATCTACCAGTTGTAGAACCAGGGGTTGGTAAGGAAAGGACCCACCTGCTGACATGATCCAAAAACTAACCTGCAACGTCTTCATCCTTCTGAAGTATAACAGGGGAGGGACCGGACAGCAGACAGGCAAGGAGCATTTCCTTCTCCTGTAGAGGAAGTTATTTGCTAAGAGAAGGTGGAATAAATTCATTATAACCATAAAAAATACTTAAATCAGAGTACTTCAATTCATTAATCACAAAACTTAAATGTTTAAAATTGAACATATTAGGCAAATAAGCAAAGCCAATCCACTTTTCTGCTGCATGCTTTTGATAGCTCCCAGAAAAAACAACCAATTTTTTTGGGCAGTACTGGGGATAGAAACTAGGGCCTCCTGCACACTAGGCATGTGCACTTGTAGTACAGTGCATGCACAAAACACACATAAGTGCATAAATAAAATGCAATAAGTAAGCAATAACTGATAAAGTAGTCAATAGCTGCTAAATATACACAGTAATAATAAATAAATAATAAATGCAATATTTGCAGGATACTGTTATTTCATCACATTCTGGATCTTACACTACTTCTTATCAATGATTAACTCAATAAAGGAAAATGTCTGACTAATCTACTGGCTTATAGGATGCTGGATGCTGCAGGATCCTATGATTAGTGATGCCTCTAGAAATATGCCACCCTATTCACAGTGTTATGAAAACAAAGTCCTTTTTCATTTTATTTCTAAAGGTGAAAGTACATGAGCCCAAGTTCTTACTGAATAAGATTATCTAAGCTTCATGCAACTACCTGAAAATACCTCTCTCATCGGAATTCAGTCATGGCGAAGTCCAGACCAAACTTCCTGCAACATACAGGTGCTAAGTAGGAAAGAATAACATATATTTTCATGTTTTTTTTTTCATTTTAAATGCCAAGAAAACAGTAAGGAATCAAGAAATTACACCAATGGGGAGGTGATGAAGCAAACCAGCTACTTTCCCTGAGGAAAGGTAGCAACCTTGGCAAACTTAAACCATTATTTTGATAGTTGTGCTGAGTGAGAAAAGGAGTCACAGCAAAATCAACAGCACATGTGGGGTGTCTAGTGGGAGACCCATCACAGTAAGCCTACTCCAGAAGATGGAGCTTCCAAGGGAAATGTGAGCAACATTCAGTACAGCAATTCCACGTGTGACCAGGGCACCCTGTGTCCCTGGTGGTTCTGGGAACCTCATCACGGAGTTTCATGAAGGTAGTCCCTGACTAGTGCCCCAGAGCCAGGGAAGAGCAAATTCAAACCCTCTTTAAAGGAAAATACCCAACCCTAAATCTTAAGTTATACACCTCATTTTTTCCAAGCATATTTGCAAATATAAGAAACTATGGGGTGATGAACTCTGAATGGGACACGTATATCAGACTCTCTCCTGTCAAGGGAAGGGGATCATTGCAAAAGAGGGGCAGAAAGGTTGTAAGAACCAGAGGTTGTAGATGACCACAAGGAAACCATGTTGTCTGGGCATGATGGGTAGTTGCACATGGAAACCCAGAGTACTTTGGATGGCTAGCACACAACCTGTACAAGTCCAACCCAGACAACTGGGCATGGATGGAGGAGGTGGGCAAGAATCCCAGCCCCAGCTGAGAATCTCTTAGGAATTGATTACTGGTGGAATAGGGAGTCACTTTTCTTTAAGGGTGTGATGCCTGGTAGGTTGACCAGACTCCAAGGGATAGTCCCATACCCAAGAGCATGTGGGGAACATAGATAAAACTCCGTATTCTTGAAAAAAAAAAAGAGGACATGAAGTTAGAAAAGTAGTATGAAAGGAAAGATGGAGGAAGGATCTGAATATGAATGAAACTATAAAAATGATGGATTTGATTAAGAAGCAATGAGATTGTTGGTCTATTCAAAATAGGAGATGAAATTTAAAAGCCTATATATAGTGACAACCCACGATAAAGTATTTTTTAGAAATAACATAAAATAGGGAAATTTTCGTATACATAAACTAAAACTTTGTTACAAGGCAAATGTCAGTTAAGCAAAATTTGAACAATAGTTCAGATATGAACAAAATTATTTAGATGGAGGGTCAGGGATGCAAGAAATAAAAAGTTTGACAAGATTGTTAAGTATAATTTCTAGAGTTATGACTCTTGAAATGGTAAAGTCATATGAAACAAAGGAAACATGGAAAATAAATAGTTGATTTAAAACTGAAAAAGAACAAAACACACTTTAAGAGGAAAGAAGCCTCACTAAGTGAAAGGGAAAGATTTTAATTTTGAAAAAGGAAAGGCAATCCTATGTGACGTTTATACACATCTAGTGTTAGATGACAGAAAAGTTTAAAACTCCACTGTAGAAGAAGATACCATATTAAGAACACTGTGTACTCTTTCTCCAATTGGTTGTTATTGGTATATAGAAAGGATACTGACTTTTGTAGATTGATTTTATAACCTGACACTATACTGAAAGTGTTAATAATTTCTAGGAGTTTTCTGGTAGAATTTTTGGCATCTCTTAGATATAATATCATATCATCTGCAAAAAGGGATCATTTGATCTCTTCTTTTCCAATTGATACTACTTTAATTCCATTCTCTTGTCTTATTGCTCTAGTAAGAGTTTCAAGCACTATATTGAAAAGGAGTGGAGATAGTGGACATCTTTGTCTGGTTATTGATTTTAATGGGAATGCTTCCAGTTTTTTCTGTTTAGAATGATGTTACCTGTGGGCTTATCTTATATAGCTTTAATTATGTTGAGGTATGTTCCCTCCACTCCAATTCCCTGTAAGACTTTTCTCATGAATGCATGCTAAATTTTGTCAAAGGCCTTTTCTGCATTTAATGAGATGACCATGTGATTTTTGTCTTCAAGTCCATTTATATGATTTATGATGTTTATTGACTTATCTATATTGAACCATCCCTGCATCTCTAGAATAAAGCCAACTTAATCATGGTGGATGATCTTTTTGATGTGTGACTGTATGCAGTTTGCAAGTATTTAATTGAGAATTTTCGCACCTATGTTCATGAAGGAAATGGGTCTATAGCTTTCCTTTTTGGTTGTATCTTTAACCTGGTTTTTGTATTAGAGTGATGCAGACTTCATAGAAGGAATTTGGAAGTTCTCCCTCCAATTCCATGATTTGAATCTACAATGAATATTTTAAATCTTTAAGAGGTTGAGGAAGACACCAGAATGGAAGGACCTTCTATGGTCATGAATTGGAAGAATTAATATTCTGAAAATGACCATCCTATCAAAAAGCCATTTATAGATTCAGTGCAATGCCAACCAAAATTCCCATGACATTCTTCATAGAATTAGAAAAAAAATCCTAAAATTCATATGGAAGCACAAAAGACCCTGGTTAGCCAAAGCAACCCTGAGCATAAAGAGCAATGCTGGGGAAATTACTATAACAGATTTCAAACTATATTACAGAGCTGTAGTCATAAAAACAACATGGTATTGGCACAAAATAGACCCATAGATCAATGGAACAAAATTGAAGATCCAAATATGAGTACATGCAATTTCAGCAACCTGATATTTGACAAAGGGGCCAAGAACATGTACCTTGGAGGAAAGACAGCATGTTCAGCAAATGGTGCTGGCAAAACTGGATCTCCACCTATAGAAGAATGAAACTAGACCCTTAACTTTCACATTGCACAAAATTCAACTCCAAATGGATCAAAGACCTCAATGTGAACCCTGAAACTCTGAAACTGTTAGAAGAAAACATTGGCAGTAACCTACAAGACATAAGTGTAGGAAAGGATTTTCTAAACCGGACATCAATTGCTCAGGAATTAAAGTCAAGGATCAAAAAGTGGGACCTCGTCAAACTACAAAGCTTCTGTACATCAAAAGAAGCAACTAAGGGAATGAAGAGAAACCCCGAAGAGTGGGAGAAAATCTTCACCACCGACACACCTGACAGAGGTTTAACATCCAGAATATATAAAGAACACAAAAAAACAAAGAAGCAAGAAAGCAAGTAAACTAATTAAAAGATTAGGCCAAGGATCTGAATAGAGAGTTCACAAAAGAAGAGATAAAGATGGCTAAGAAACATCTTAAAAGACATTCAACATCGTCAGAAATTAGAGAAATTAATGCAAATTAAAATCACTTTAAGATTTCATTTTACCCCAGTCATACTGGCTAAGACCAAGAGAACAAATGATCACAAATGTTGGAGAGGATGTGGGGAAAGGGGAACACTCATCCACTGCTGGTGGGGCTGCAAACTGGCTCAACCCCTATGGAAAGCAGTGTGGAGAACTCTTAAAAAACTACAAATGAACCTACCATTGGACCCAGTTATACCACTCCTTGGCATATACCCAAAGGACTCATCCTTTTGCAGAGACACTTGTACATTCATGTTTGTTGCTGCTCTTTTCACAATAGCTAAGAGATGGAAAAACCTAACTGTCCCTTAACTGATGAGTGGATAATAAAAATGCAGTACATTTACACAATGGAGTTCTACTCAATGTTAAAGAAAGATGAAATAATGAAATTCGCAGGTAAATGGACTGAACTAGAAACTCTTATACTAAGTGAAGTAACACAGTCTCAAAAAACAAACGAGTATGTTCTTCCTCATATGTGGATCCCAGGACCAAATCCTTTTAAAGGAGTGTGTACCCAGACATAACTGCAGGAGCCAGAATAATGGAAAGGAACCAGGGCGATAAAGGAAAAGAAGGAACCTGAGAGAGGAGAACAGTAGGAGACGTGTTACTAAGGGAGAAGTGGATAAAATGGAGTTATTTAAATTGGAGAAGGAAGGGGGGTTACACAAGGAACGTTGGGGATAAAAGGAAAGAAGGAGTTCAAGAGAGGTGGGATCATAGGAGACTGGTATTATCTAGGGAGAAATGGGGAAACTGGGGACACTTTAATGGGGAAACCATGGTGAAAGGGTTAGACAGTGACAGAGAGGAGAGATAAATAATGCTTAGCTAGTTTAAAAAAAAACCAGAAGGAATCATATTAGTCCAATAACCTAATGACAAATTACACATACAATATCTCTACATGAATCCATGTGTATAGCTAAAGGCTACATAACAGGAAACTGTGCCAGACAGGAGATACCTTCCTTTGAGTTTTAACCAGGGTGGTCCAAGAGACTTCCAAAATTACTCAGGCCTTGACGGCCTCCCAGAACTTGAAGGTAAGACCGTACTGCCAAAGACAGAACATGCTTTGGACACAGGATTTGGATCAACAGAGCTGAAATTGACCTGCAACCACTTCTTCCGAAAGCTGGCTCTCATAGTTTTGGAGAGCACTATGAAGGTGCCAAGGCAAAACCTCAATTGATGATCCGATACCAGCTTCAAGATCAAATAACCACATCTGGCTGCCAGGGCGTGTGACACTGGTGCAATAGTGGCACTTTTATCTTGGGGGCAATCAACAGCTATCTAACTGGACTAAACACCCACTAAATGGGAAGAAACTCAAGTGTGGTACTGTAAACATAACCAATTACTGATGGTGGGAATGGTCATAGATCTTAGAGAAAACCCCAAGACTGTCACATCCCTAGACTACTGTGATTTCTTAATATGTGCAAAATATGGATCCTTATATTTACAGACAAATATCCCAGTTACCACTCATCAAAGAAGCTCCTTTTGCACCAGTCAGAGACTATTACCAAGTACCACATCTGGTCTCACACGGACATTGTCTATGAATTGCTCAGGCCTAAGTGATACATCTATAATGCAACATCTATACCTAAGGCTCATGGAACATAGAACTGGGGTAAAGAAGAGGATACTAACGAATCTCTCAATTCTCATTAATGAAGCGCCCTCGTGCAGCATAAAAAGTTACAAATAGCCAAAGCGTAGAGATCAAGAGTCTCCTGAATGCTGGTCCTTGGTCAGGACTCCTTTATTAAACTTCACCCACCCAAGGCTTAGGGACCATCTCAGAAGAGGGGGTGGAAAGATTGCAAGAGCCAGGAAGGATGGGCATGAGCATATGGAAGAGTCCTACAAGCTCCTGGGAACCTGCTCATATGAGTCTATGGTAATGGTGTCAGCATATATAAGTCCAATGCAAACTCAAGCAGACAAAAACTCAGCATAGAACTGGGAAAATGAACAGCAGACCCCAATCTTATCTGAAGAAACGTTGGCAACTGATTAATGCCAGGTGAGGAAGAACTGATCTTTCTAAAACAAAGGACTTTAGATAGGCTGACTAGACTTCAGTGGGTGGACTTGCACTGGGGACTGGGGACACTGACTTGACACAGTGGGCCTTGGGCCTTTAACAGGGATGATTGAGTAGATGGGCTCGCGAGGGAAGGCTTTGGGAGGGTGCTGGTGAGGATGGGGGTATAAAGATGATTGAAATGTTCTGTATGAAATACACAAAAATTCAATACAGCCAAATTTAAAAAACAAAAAACAAAACAAACACCAGACTGGGAACAGGCCCAATCAACAATCCTAAAAGTCAAATGCTTTGTTATTAACATAAAAAATCACTTTATAATTGTAGCATTTTATTTGTTCTATCACTTTTAGAATAAAGTACATTTATTCAGCAATAATGATACATTGTAGAATTATGATAGACAATGAAAAATAGAAAATTTCTCACTGTTTTCAAACTCCTAGCATGTTACTCTTTGAGACATGAACAATAAATTAATATTCTCTGAATTCTCAGATGCATCCCAAAATATGTGGGAAAAATGGATGGATATAGAATGTATAATATGAAGCAAGCTCACTTAACTTTGAAAGGAAAATAATAACCAAGATTTTCTCCCTTATATGCAGATCCTAATATATAAGTTATACATGTATATATGTAAACAAATGTACATGTGGGTATACCATAGCATTTGCAATGGAGAATTAGAAAAGGTAATAAAAAACTAGACAAACTGTATTCTAAAGAGTTCACATGCATAGTTTATTTCAGGTAAATCCTTTTTTTTTTTAATTTTTAAAAATGATTTATTTAATAACAACATACTTAGAAGAAGCATATCGTTACAACACAATTGACATATTCAATAACGTTTTCCTTAGGTAGGATGCATCTCTTTCAAATTTGTCTGTAAATTTTTAGG
>NW_008340939.1:396269-442986 GCF_000622305.1 Nannospalax galili
GGGGGGGGATGGAAGGGTGAATGTGGCTTAGGGAGTCCCAGCGCGGAGAGCTGCGCTGTAGACTTACCCCAAGAGGCCTGAGGATAGTAGTGCAGGCTAGGAGAGTTAGCTGGTGGTGCAGGCCCAGGGAAGCAGAGAGAGGTGAGGGCGGGGTCAGGACCAGAAGCGGTGCTCCTGGAGCCCAAGAAACGGGACTGAGTTGCTCTGTGTGAGAAGGATCAGGAAACAGTATTGGTTCCCCAGGTGTCTGGGGCCCCAAGACTCGGAATGGCACAGGGTCCAAACTAGAGTATAGAATGGCAGGCGGGGAGGCAGAGGGGTGGTGGGTGGGGTGGAAGGGTGAATGAGGTTTAGGGAGTCCCGGCGCGGAGAGCTGCGCTGTAGACTTACCCCAAGAGCCAGGTAAATCCTTTTAATGCTCTCCCAAGGTACAACACATGTTCACCGCAAAATATGTTCTTAAGTGGACAGTGTCCACATGTGATTCCACGAAGGACTGTTACCTTACTGGAAGATCTGACAATTGTGAGATCTGACAATAATTCTGACAAAACAGACATAGTAAGAACATTACATGTGACTATTACATAATCAGCTTCTCACCAGGACTCATGAAACATAACAATTGACAATGTTTTATATCTTAGAAATAAATGTTAAAATTTTAACTATCTAAAATTATGTAATTTATGTTCTCTTATTTCACAAAAAGTAATATAAATCAAAAGAACACCAAATAACTAGAAAACTCTTGCATGTTGTCTGGAAGAACTGAATACCTGGGCCCAATGATGACACAATAAAAAGACTTTGAAAATATGTCAAATGTGTGGGAAGTAGTTAAAGCAGTTCCCAGAATAAAAAGAAGGCCTGGAGATCTATGTTAGGATACTCAAAAAAGGGCAGAATAAGAGCAAAGAATTTCAAAGTAAGAAAATATACAGATACTCTTCCTAAAATAGAAAGCAAGCACATAATAGACAGGATCAACAAAGATTCGAGTGTCCTGTTTGAGAATGTATACTTGGTAACTCTCTGGAAATGTGTATCAAGTTTGAATAAAGAGATGGTAAAATAATCCAAATAAAGAATAAAATGGTGACGCCATAAGTGATGAGAATACTAGGATTGACAGCTGCAATGTATTAAGAGGGGCAGCTGAGAAGCAATCCAGACAGAAACTAAAACAGACAAGAAAGACATCATATATTTATAACCTGAAGATTTTTATCCTATAATCTGCAATCGTGTTTGTCTCCAAACCAGTGTGCCCCACTTAAATGAGTTTCCTCATGCATGCCTGGGAAGTTGAAAAAAGGATCTTGAGCCATCTGGTCACCTCTGTTCCTGGGAGTCAGTGGGCTCTTGCTGGAGCACGGAGACTGACATCTGTGTAGTTCAAGTGTAAATTAGCACAGGGAAAAGATGGCCCATCAATCTAAGCAACATAGCTTTTGGAGATAGCAAGCCCTCCGCTCACAACAGTAATGTGACTTTAGAATGTTGTTCAATCTCTTTGTTCTGTTTCTCACCTGTCAAAATGAGTTATGTGTTGCCTTGTCACAAAATAATTATGGTAACATAAAATGACCCAGCATAACATATTATTTTGTAAGTATTTGGAACCAATAAATGCCATCTCTGTGTTCTTCATTAATGGTCAACAACAGTTAAATCTTTACTTATAGTTCAGGAAATAAATGTAAGAAAATAAGGGAATATAAGATACCATTACTGGAGGTGAGGGAATATCCATGAGAAACTAGCCTGGCTGGAAGGAATCACAGACTAGGACTGCACTCTCCGTAATACTGGGCTCTGCATTCTTTACAGAACAGGAATGCATTCTTTATCTTTCCTAAATGGAGCCTTTTGAAGCTGGAGCGATATGAACTATATACAAGACACAAATTAAATAGGATATTCAGGCTTCTAACATTTAAAAAATATCTTTTAAGCTGGAGAATGGTTTGAGGCACTTTGGGGCTTATCAGAGACACAGTTTAAACGTATCAGACAGGGTTACAAAAGGAGAGTCAAAAGTTGGTGTGTGGAGCAGGAACTGTGTCAAGATCGGAGGACCTAGCTGGCCTGTCTCTTCTGCAGATGCTTGCTGCCTTTCAGTTCTCTAACCACTCTGTCCTGCTTTATCGGCCAATAGGGCTGTGTAGGGATTGCCTTAGAGTATTTGCCCAGATACATTCGCTTGTGAGCCACTCTCGGGAATCTTCTTTGCCACACTTTCTAGTTGCTGTTTGATCCCCAGCTCAAAAGAAGAGAACACAAGTGATCCTTGATCCCAGGTTATCAATCAGATGCCGTTTTTATTTTTCCCCTCTCTCTTCTCCCTTTGCTCCAGATTTCTAGAGTTCACACAAACAGCAGAGCATTCCTGGGTGGGAACACAAGGAACAATCTCATCATAAGACACACCCGTGGCACTGCCACTTAGGTCACATGAGAGGTAGCTTCTAAAGGCGTACAGGTGCCTGCCATGGAGATTAGACTAATGATTGGTAAGGGCAAGAGAGGAGGTGGAAGTATATTTCAAAAATGCCACCATGGAGGAGAATGGGTTTCAAATGGGAGCTAGACAGAAAACACCATTCTCTACTGTCAAACGTCCCATACTAAGGGAGGTGGGCATCACCTGTGCCCATCTGTTTTCCTTTCCACACTCATGATCTGGAAATTATGTAACTCTATCAGATACTATGTAATTTAACCACTAGAGAATGTGTTCCATTTCTCCCCTCCCTTCTATTTTTTAGAAAAGGGCCATGCTCCTGTTATTTTAATTTTGTCCATACACACTAAAATTGAAATTTTCGTCTTTCGTGACTTGGAACCTACAAAACATCTTTCTTGTTTTGCTGACATGGTAGTAACAGTATTAATGGTGGTGGGGGTGGGGAAGGGTGAGCTTTTAGAATACAGGCAAGAAGAATGTGTATTGTCTTTAAAGAACTGAGGGCTGAGAGTATGTCTCAGTAGTGGAAATACAGCTTACCAAGAGCAAAGCCTAGGGTTCTCTCCCTACCATTACTCAATACAGAAATTGAAACACAATGGTAAAGCCAACTACCAGAGCGCCAGCTGATTTTCACTCTTGCATTTGAAGGCATCTAACCAGAAGACTGTTAAAGGGCCTGTACTAACAATCCTGCCTGTTGAGCATTCTATGGTCCAGTGTGTCCTCTGAATATCATGTAGCCTCTTATGAATCAGGTATCATAAACCTGATCATACTGTGGAGCAGTCCATGCCCCACGCAGGACCATCAGCTAAAGAATCCTCATTCCACACCTCCCTGAAGACAAGACATGAGCAGAATTGAGAGGACCCTGTTCTTGTGCTGTCAGACAATTGTTGCAACGTACACAAAACTATAAAAGATGCCCCTCCCCTCCCTAAACTCACTTTTAACAACTTCACATAACATTAGATCCCATTTCACCCCCACCCCTGTCCGTCATACCTTTTCATTCTCACTGTTTAAGGTCATTGCTAAGCAATGCTTTCATTATAAGTTGACACAAAGCACTGTCCCACACCTTCAGTTTTATATACAAGACTGTGTATGTAAAGTAAAAGATATTATAAAGGAACAACAATAAGGGATCACCCACAGGGCAAGAAGACGGTGAGGTAAATAAGCCACTTACCTGAGGCACAAACCTTAAGGGGACACGAGGTAAAACAGAGATCAGAATAAGAAATCTATTAGCACAATATTTGAAAACAATCAATGTTAAATCAACAAATATATGGAGAACAAAACATCACAGCTTTAAAGACAGATTGAATAATCTTGATTTTTCTTTGCCTTACATTCTAAGGTGGCTCTATACAAAACTGGCCTTTAACATTCAGTTGTTGAAGATGAAGGAAAAAAGAATGTTTGGAAATCTTTCTGAGTAGTTAGAAAACCTTCATTTAAAAATAGGCACCCAAATAATAGTAAAGTGACAGTCATGTCAAGGGGAGAAGCCACTAGATATGCTAAAACACTGGAAAACATTTCTAAGATGGAAAGATCTCATGGTAAAGGAAACTATCCAAGACTCAATGTGGATGAGGCAAGCCTGGGGACAGTGTGAGACAGGGAAAAAAGCAAGTGAAGGTTGATACTTGTAGGATATTGAGAACCAGTGGTCAGAGGCCAGAAAGAAAGACGTGTCAGCTGCTCCAGATGCTTCCTGCCAAGCAAGTTAATCTGAGTCTGATCCCCAGGATTCACATGTGGAAGGAGAGAACTGACTCACAGAAGTTGTGCTCTGATTTTCATGTGTGTGCTGTGGCACACTGATGCATGTACAAACACACACATATAAGCACACATACACAATAAATCTTAAAAAGTCAAAAGGAAAACAGATATTCACTTTTTACTTTATTGCATGAGGATTTACCTTAGCATTTTAACATGGAGAGGTGATGTGATCTGATTTACATTTTTCAAAATGCCTCTGTTTTTGTTCTATGGATAATTGCACTTAAGGTCACCAACAACAGCTATCTCAGGTAACAAAGTGAGGTGGGGAGGGGGCAGGAAGAAGTCTGATGTTTCCTCTAACAATTTAGGGGGAAATAACATCAGTGAAAATTAAGGGTGGTAAAAGAAAAGACAAAGAGAACCTTCTAGAGAGCACCTGAGCAGTGTGATGATATGATAAGAAACAGGGATTTGTTTCTCATCCTTGATTCTTGGTACACAGCTCTCAAAACCCTTGTCATTTCCTGAGGGACCATTCACATAGGATTAACTTTTATCAAGAACATCTATTATTAGTTCCTGGTTCCTGATTCAAGAAGTTTTAAGAAACATACCATCTCTGCTGTGAAAAGGGTGACTCCTTAATGGATCTGCTAGACAGCTTTAGGATGGCATTCCATCATGAGAAAGACATGGGTACAAATAAAGGGTGGGAACATTGGGCTCTACTCCTGAACTTCAGAGAGGAGAGTGACTAGAGACTGCAGATTGAATCAGATATCAATGCTCAGTTACATGATCAGCCATACCTGTCTTAGGAACCTCTGTAAGAACTGCCAGCAGGTGCTGGAGAGAGAGAGCTCAGTGGTTAAGTGTGCTTGCTGCTCTTGCAAAAGACCTGGTTTGATTCCCGGTACTCACATCAGGCAGCTGACAATTCCTTACACTCCAGTTCCAGGATATCCAGTACCATCTTCTGGCCTCTGGGGGCACTGCACACACATGGTGCACATGCAGACAAGTAGGCACACGCATGCACACACACGCACACACAGTATTAATAATAACAAAGAACTACAGCAATGTGATCAGGGAGCTTCCGGATTGTGAACACTTCATACTGGAGTGACTCACTTAGAGCAGGGAAGCTCCATGATTGCTCTGCATGTCTCTTGCATTTGCTGACCCAGAATTGCATCCTTTATAACAATCCAATAATAGTAAGTAAACTATTACTTTGACTTTGTAAGCTATCCTATGAAATTATCAATCCTGAGGAGGTAATTGAGGAAACCCTCAGTCCATATCCAGTAAATTGGTACAGGAAGCATGCTGGGGAGATGGCTCAGTCAGCAATGTATTTGCCACACAACCATAAGGACACAAGTTCAGATTGACAGCATCCTCATAAAAAGCTAGGTGTAGCAGTGCATGCTTACAATCCTGACCCTTGAGAAGAGTAGGCAGGAGAATCCCTGAATCTCCCTGGCCAGTCAGTCTATCTGACAGTAAGCTATAGGTTCAGTGAGACCCTGTCTCAACAATTTAAATGGGCAGTGAGGGAGAAGGATTCTCAATGTTGACCTTCATATTCTGTATGTACTCCTGTACACAAACACGTACACACATGAACACACACACACACACACACACACACGCACACAGCTCTGGATTTGCAATTGGAGTCCTGATGTTGGCAGATTTGTGGTCTGAGCTAATAAGCTGCACTATCTTGTGTTAACACCAGGTGGATAGTGTCGCAGTATAATTGAATTATAAGACATACTGTTGGTATTGAACCGACTGCTGTAAAGGATGAAAATGCACATGTTCGGTGGTGCGGTGTTCGGTGACTGGAAGCCAATCACAGCAGCAAGCATTCTGGGAAATGCAGAAAGTTTTGAGTTGTCCACTTGGTATTCGTAAACCTGAATTTAAAATTGTATCCCTCCACCTGAAGGTGACAGATCTCAATATAACATCCAGGATACAGATAGATGACTGGTAGGAGCATGTGGGCCATGGGCATCCAGAGTCCAGTAAAGTCTCCTAAGAACACACAGCAAGGTTGTTCTCTGTGTTCTTTCCCTACACCAATGACTTCAGGAAGTTCAACCATTAAAGACTATAGCCAGCAGCCCCTCCCATCTGATTTGGGACTCAACCAAGACTTCACAATCATTTGAACCAGTTTCTAAAACCATCCAATTAATATCTCTCTGTCTCTATCTCTCTGTGTCTCTGTCTCTCTCTTCCTCTCTCTCTCTCTCTCACACACACACACACACACACAAACTCTCACCTATTTAACGTTGTGATCTGAATAAGAACTATCCCCCCACAGGCTCATTGAAACTTTTGTTCCCAGCTGGCAGTGCTATTCAGGACATGGTGAAAACTTTAGGACATGGGGCCTTGATGGAGGAAATAGGCCATAGGGGCATATCTTTAAAGGATGTTGTCTTCTTGGCCTTCCCTGTATCTGCTTCCTGGTTGTCAGGAGGCATTTGCACTCTTCCATGCCGTGCCCATCCTGCTATAATGCTCCTCATCATCACGGCCCGAAACAATGGAGCAAGCTCACCATAGAATGAAACTGTGAGACAAAATTGAATCGGTCTTCCCTCTATTTTTCAAATGCCCAATTTTTCTATTTATTGTAATTTTATTGGATTTTTGTGTGTTTCATACCAAACATCTAAATCATCCATGTACTCCCTTCCTCATTGGCATCCTCCTGTAGCCTCCCCCACTCAGGATTTCATGCACTCTGTCATTTGTATTAAGGCCTATCAAGCCAAGTTAGTGTCTCCAGATGTGCCTCAGTGCAAGTTCACACACAGAGGCTCTCATGAACAGAGGACCATGAACACAGAGTCACAAATGGTCAAAGCATAAAGAATCAGGATCTTCAGAGTGTGGGTCATTGTACAGGACTACTATATTAAACTCCACCCATCCAAGGGACCATTGCGGAAGAGGAGGCAGAAGGATTTAAGAGCCAGGGAAGAAAGTGCATGACCATATGGAATAGAGTCCTACAGGTTCCTGGGGCCTTGCTCATAACATGACGTCAGCATGCACAAGACCCAGGCAAACTCAAGCAGACAAAAACCCATGCAGCATAGAACTATGGAAAATGGATAGCAGGCCCCAATCTTACCCAAGGAACTACTGACAGCTTTCTTCCCTTTAAATGGTTTCTTTGGGTATTTGGCATATAAACAAAAAGTTTCACTAACACATCAGGCAGGTCAATTGGCACTTGCGTCTATACAGAATGCAGATAAGATATTTCCTTTCTGAGAGAATTGAATGAAATATCAATAATTTCAAAATACTTGATAATTTCAAAGACTATCACTCTTGTGGAAACCTTCACCTCTTTTGTTTTCTTTCCTCTTTCAAGACACCCTGGGATAGGCAGATGCATCTGCTCTCAGGAAATACTCAGAAACAGTGTGCTGTTATCTTGAAAACTCTTTCTTTTTAAAAACATAATCACACTTTAAAAAACACTCAGAAGTTAATTTTGGAAACTAATCGACATGATGAAGCTTGCTAATCTAAATATATCTTGATGTCAGCCCTTCATTACTCCGGTTCTCTACACAGCAACAGAAGCTTTACTTAAAAGTACACAACTGAGCTTTGTAGTTGGTACTTAGACCTTTTGCTTCCCAGCCAAATACAAAGCATATCACAGACTGTATTTTTATGTCTCATGAAAGAAATATATGTGATGTCCTCGAAACCCTATGAGAAATGCACAGTGTCTGAACATTAGTGTCTGTGTGTACATGGGAGGTGCTTGGCAAGGAACATGGTGCCAGACAGAAGAGACCTCTCTTAGAATGATTGGTGAAGGTGGTCCAGGATATATTTTGGTATATCCAAAAATACCGCAGGCTATTGCCAAACCTCTTGGTTAACTCCCAGAACTAGTAGATAAAACCCTAATGTTGAGGACAGGACATGCTTGGGGTACAGGACTTGAAACAATGGAGCAGGAACTGATCTGGAAGCCTTCTAACTGAAGTTTGGCTATCATAACACTAGAGGTTGATATGCAAACTGCCAAGGGAGAAAAGCCATCAATGATCCAACCCAGCCCTAAAGCCTAATAACCATAATGACTGGCATGGCAAACTACCTCTATTGGTGCAGTAGTGGCACTGTTATCGGGAGGTGGGGGTTGGGGCAATCAAGAGCTATCGAATTGGACTTGAAGTCTGCTTGGTGGGTGTGAACTCATAGGTGGCAATGTAAATTCAGTCAAGTGCACATGACAGGAGAGGACATAGATCCTAGAAAAACCCCTATCTCTTCCATATCTCAAGACAAATGAAACTTCTGTACAGCACTGATCACAGAAGCTTCTTTTTGCAACACATGGAGGCTACTGCAGAATTCCACATTTGCATATAGAACACACATCTGAGAGATGCCCAGTATTAGATGACACATCTGCAGTTGAACCTCTACAACTAAGGCTTGTGGAACATAGCAGAATAAGGGGTAGGGAGAAAAACTAATACATACTTCAACTCTCACTAGTAAAGCTTCTGTATACAACAGAGTGTGATGCACACAGAAGGCCACAACTGGCCGAGTTTTAACGAATAAGACACTGTACAGTGTAGGATAGGACTCCTCTATGGAACCTCACCCACCCATGGCTCAGGTACCATTTCAAAAGAAGGGGCAGAAAGATTGTAAGAGCCAAGGCTGGTTCGTGAACACAGGGAGGTAGAGGCTTTGAGTCCACTGGAAGCTTGAACATGTGACCTTGTGGCAATGGTGGCATCGAGCACAGGACCCATGCCAGCTCAATAAGACAAGGGCCCAAAGTGGAGGGGAGAAATAGGTGCCAGGCTGCTACTAGACTGAGAACTATTGGAGACTGATTGCTGTTGGGTGAGGGAGAGTGTGCCTTACATATGATCAATAGATGGGCTGACTAGACTCCAGTGGACACAGTTACACTGACGGACATTTGGGTACAAATGCCTGAATGAATAGGACTTAACATGTATGGCAAATCTATGAAGTCCTGTGGGAGGGACAGGGGAGGCATGGATGGGGAGGGGATCTAAATTTGATTAAGAACTATTGTATGAAATTACAAAACCTCAATAAAAATATTTTTAAAAGATAAAAAGACATTTTTTAAAACATAACACAGATGATAAAATAACAACATTATACACAGCAAATGTATTAATTATTTCTAGGAGTTAGGGAGTTGGGGAGGAAGGGAGGTGGTGGTGGTCATAAACTGACAGCAGAAGGAATCCTTATGTTGGAATTGGACTGTATTTCAACTCTGGTCCCGTGAGCCTATATATAAGTGAAAACATTTCAGTGTACATACACAATGAAGTGAAAATTGGCATGCTTTCTATAATGTCTGAAAACCTTATTAATGTCTGTTTGCTGCTTTGATACAATACTATGATTTTAAAGATATTACTATTGCTGGATAAATGATAAGAGGAATTTCAGTGTTATTTCTTCCGATTGGAGTTTAATTTAAAATAATCTCAAAGTGAAGAACTTAAAAATTAACAAGACAGACTGCTTTTTGTGGTGTGTGTGTGTGTGTGTGTGAGAGAGAGAGAGAGAGAGAGAGAGAGAGAGAGAATTTATGTGCAATTATGCATGCCTCTATTGCTTTCTACCTTATTTTTTATTGAATTTTGTGATTTTCATACAATATAATATGATGCTATTTCTATCTCCTCCTGTACCCATACCTCTTCTACTGCCCCCCCACGCAATTCAATGTATTCTCTTAAACATATAAAACAGCCTATAGAGTCTGATTTGTGTCCCCAAATATCCTTTAGTGTGGTCCATTCACTGGCCTCAAGAGTACCATCCCTGTAAGACACTGTCTCCTTCCCAGTAGCCATCAATTGCCAAAAGTTCCTCAGGTTGGGTCGGGATTTCTTACCCTCTTCCACATGTCTATGCTGTACACTTTAAGTACGTGTAGCTTACTTAGTGAGGTTGCTAAGATGTACAAAGCAGAGGAAAGCTATACATCTTTGGTAGAGAAAATAAGCCATACATCTTTTATCCAATAGACATGCTACAGCATGAAGTAAATTAGCCTTTCTTTCTGTTTTTGACAAATTTTGTAATGAGTCACCAGTTGGCAGATATTAAATTTGATTTTTTGCTACTAGAAAAGTCAGTTCTGTATATAGGATCTCTGGAATAGAGTAAATTGCCTTGGAAGCATTACCATTCTTTTCTACAATGAAGCACAAATAAAGTGCTTAATATGATTTATTTCAATTCCAAGCTTCATTATTTATTGAAAGCCATATCTGTAGCTTTCTCCATCAGATGAATTTTTTTTAATCCTCTGTACAATCATTGATCATTGCTTGATTTAAACTGATTTCCACAGTTCCACTAGGACAGAAAATCGACCTTTGTTATTGCTGTTTCAGTTTGGCTTCGTGTTTGTCTTTTCATGACATGCTTCCTTGAAAAGAAACTAAAGCATTTTTCCAAAGAAAACCTAGAAGGACAATTTATTAGAAACTTTAAATAATAGTGTCTGTTTCCCTAGTCTATGAGAATGTGGGTGGCATCAGTTCACTAGTAACCACCATCCCTTTCCTTGATAATATTTTTAACTTTAGCTAGAGTAAACAAGAAAAAGTCACATAATGGTAGTCATTTAAACCCAGACATGGGAGATTCCAGTTACTCCACAGCAACTCCAGGCAGCATCTCCTTCATCTTATACAGTTAGAAATCTATTACCTCAACCAGTAATACCCCATTCATCTGATGAAGAAGCCTCGCAAGCAGACACCTATCACAATCAGAGGCTGGTTGAAGGGGAGGGGTAGTCCCAAGGCTCTCTTCTATTAGAGTGAGGAGGGAGAGAGATTTAGAATCAGAAAGCTGTCCATCACATTTTTACCACTTTCAGTAGAGATACCTCAGGCAAATGAATAATAATAATGGAAATAAAAGTAACAGCTGACATTTATTAAAGGCGTATTTTCCAGGTCTTATTCATAAACACTTTGTGTGTATTAGTTCTTTTACTCTGCACCATCATGATATTCAGTCTCCCTTTAGACAGGAAGGTTTGGAGCATCTGGATAGCAAGCCCACAGTTATACTGCTTATGGGTATGGCATACTTAGAATTTTTTCTGAGAACTTTATGGGTACATGAAGACTCACTGAAGAGACCATCTAAGGTTCAAAAATCGATTCTGAGTTCAAGGAAAGCCAAAGGTATGCCAGCCTAGCATTGATCATATCTAAAATTAGTTTATAGTTTTCAGCACAATGGAATCTTAATGTTAAGGTCATGAAAACTCATATCCCTGAGGGGTGTGGTCTAAGCCTAAAGCCTAGTGCCTACCCAAAGTTGGATGCCAATGGACTCTAATCCCATCATATCAGCATCATACCTCACTGAGCCAGAAATCTTCCCTCACTATTTAAGTTCTGTTATCTGTTTGACAAAACTAGAGAACAAACAGAAGAAAAGATTCACTCCTTGGTGGAGGTAAACGTGATCCTTACATTTCTAGATCCTTCTGCTTTCCTGGGACTGGGCTTCTGAAAACCAACACCCTCTATCCTCACAACCTTTCACATCTTCATTCACCAGAATAGTGTGTGTCAAACTAGGATGCATTATAAAGTTTATATTTATTCATCCTGACCTGCTTCTGAAGATTAGTAACAAAATAAACACCTGCAGTCACAACATGTGCACAAATCCCTCACCCATAAAGCCAGCTTTGGATACATGCTCCTCTGCCACTCACTGGTGAAACATGTACATGCATTCACACTCAGGCACATGGTCACACTTAACCTCAAAACCTCCAGTCTCATCCCCTTAGGAAACTTCCCACACACTCTCCTCATCATATTAGACCATCACAAGCAATGATGTCTATCTCACGACATTCTGGTTCGAGGCATAATCCCAGTACCTGATATCTAGTTTTGGCTCAGCAATATGAGATATGTGACTCTCCAGAAATAAGGCATTTAACACTCAGAACATAAAACTTGGCAAACTTGTTGGGCTAAAGGAAGAATATTTCACATTTTTCCCAGGAAACTATTACAAAGAGACAGGAACGCACTAGACAGAGGAAAGAGATGTAGGCAAGTGTCAGACTGAATTCTTAAAGAAATGAGCACTGATCCCCAAGATAACAGGAAAATTTGTGCTGATCCCACTGATGGAGGAATTATTACTGGAATTATAGGTATTTACATTTACATTTGTATTAGAAACTGTAGTAATATTATAGGGAAGATATGGGAACAGTTTAAAATTTTATTGACTGTGACTGGAGAGCTGGCTCAGTGGTTAAGAGCACTGGCTGCTCTTCCAGAGAACCCAGGTTTGATTCCCAGAACCCATACATCAGTTAAAAACTTTATAACTCCAGTTCCAGGGGATCCCTCTCTGGCCTCTGTGGGCTTTGCATGACATAGGTGCATTTACATACCTGCAGGAATGTAATACTCATACACCTAAAAAAAATAAATTTTATCAATTTATTTTAAAATAAATTTTATTTATTGATTGACTAATTGATTGCCTTAAAAATGAAAATTTTTTCTTACACTTTTCAAGGCAGTAGTCCACCAAGGTGGGCAGTTTGATTTCTCCTCTGACCTTTGTCTTTGGTGCACAGATGCCTAGAGTGCTATTTAGCATCCCACCACTGTGACAAGAACAATTTAAAAGAAGAAAGATTTATTTTAGCTCATAGATGATGAGGTATGAGTCCGTGGTCTACTGGATCCATTTCTTTGGAATAAAGTGAAGTGGAAGTGGAGTACAGTGGAGGTGGGTACAAACAGCAGAAGAGGATGCTCACCTCATGGTGACCGTTAAGCAGAATAAGATGGGACCAGGGTCAAGATATCATCCTGAAGGATAAACCTTCAATGCTTCTTCCAACAAGACCCACCTTCTACAATTTCTGCAACCTCTCAATGGTCCATTCACCTGTGAACTCACCGGGAGTAATGAGATAGGAACCTTCACGATCTAGTGACTTCCCACAAGCCCATCAACTGGCCACCAAGCCTTTAGCACGTGGCCTTTGGACATTTTAGATCAAACCATAGGAGCTGCCTCTCATGGTGTTCCTCACACTGTCTCTCTGTGCACATGAGTGTCTGATGTCCTTCCAGCTTAATATTTTCCTCTCCTTCATCCTTCCCAGTTCTTTTGGGTTAAGAACACAGTATGAGAGTTGTCTTAATAAAACTCTACAATGAAACAACCAACTGTAGAGAAGTAAATGACAGCCCCTCTAACTGATATGACTACCTTTTGATACAAAGAATTTGTAAACACTACCTTACATGATAAAAACTGTAACATATTAAGACTTTGAGAAAGGAATTATCTTGGAATATTCACATGGAGCTCAGATTCAGTGACACGTACTCTTACAGGAATGAGGCAGAGGGAGAGTTGACAGAGGAGGCCATATGGAGGAGAGAAATTAGAGAGACGCAGGCACAGCACAGAAGTTCCTGGGGCCACCAAGCTGGAAAAGGCAAGAGGTGGAATCTCACCTTGTGCCACCATAGGGGCCGTGCCGCAGTCACCCCAGACTACTTGACTTTAGTAGAATAAAACCCATTTCACACTTGTAACCTCTAGAAGTGTGAGATGATGGATGTGTGATAAGTCACACAGCAGGGATATAGTACAAATATACCAACTAATAGTGTGTTATGGGCTTAGAAAAATAATCTCAATAGGCCTAACAGGCTCAAATCCCAATCAGTCACAAACTATTGGAAATTTCTCAGCTTTTATTGACAGAGAACAATATTTATCTCCCACAGCAAGAGTAGATCTGCAAAGTGTTATCCAGTGTACTTATAGTAAACAATAGCTTCTGTGTGTATCTTAGTAGCTAAACATGATGGACAGATTCTCTGTAGACATACATGCTTCCCAGACTTGGAAGATATATATGAATTCAATGAAACCTTGCAGAAAAAATATGTGAAAGGAAGATATAGACTTAAATAGTGGTAAAAAGCATCTGACACCCAAGCAGTCTACTTTTAATGCTATGCACAAGCAATGTCCGAGCTGGCATAAAACTTAGAAGAGTCAGCCCCATCTGCTGCTTTCACAATGCATGCATTCATACCTTTAAAATTATTTATGAATTATCTCCTATTGGAAAATGATACCAGAGAACTAGAGAGATGGCTCCACAGTTAAGATCACTTCCTGCTCTCCCAGAGGACCCAAGTTCTGTTCCCAGTACCCACAGTGGCACCTCATATCCACATGCAACCCCAGTTCCAAGGGATGTGATGCTCTCTTCCAGCCTCAGCAGGCTCCTACATACGCATGGCACACATTTACACAAACACATATACACATACACATGAATAATAATAATAATTATAATAGCAATAATAATAATATTATTATTATAATGGCTCAGTGGGTAAAGCTCTTGCTGCACGAGTGTTAAGATCTGAGTTCGAATCCTCTGAATCCACCATAAAAGCTTATGCAGCAGCACATATTTGCAATCCTAGTGTTCCTGTGGTGAAAACAGAAATGGAGACAAGATACCCAGGAGTCTCTGGGGCCAGGTAGCCTGGTGCCTGCAGAGGAAAAGAAGAAGCTCTGTCCCAAACAATGTGGAAGGTGAGAACTGGCACCAGAGGTTGATGGGGCTGTGGTGGGGCTGTGCTGATATAAATTCTTTGTCACAAAAGAAATAATCATTGTCAGTGAAAGTATGAAAGAGAAAAATATAAAAGGAAAAAGCAAAAGCCCATCCCGGTGGCACATGCTGTTAATCCCAGCACTCAGGAGTCAGGGGCAGGTGGCTCTCTGTGACTTTATATTCTGGTCTACAAAGTGAGTTCCAGGCCAGCCAATAATACATAGTGAGACCCTGTCTCAAAAGAGAAAATAAATAAATAAATGGAAAAAGAATCCTTGTACACCGATTAGTAAGTTCTGGAGCTCTGATGAGGACTGTAATTAATAAAACTTTATTGATCGCATAAAATATGACGAGATAGTATATTTTAAGTTTCTTTACTCTTTCTGTGTGAGCTACTATTAGTTTAGATGGAGACAGTCTTTCATGGGTAGGATCCAATCAACTTCCCATGGGCAATGCTTCTGCCTTTTGGGCCACTCTAAGCAAGCTCAATTTTTTTCACATTTAAGAATGAGGAAATTCCTCCCAAACCCTGTCACTTCCACCAACTGTCCTGTGACGTCTCTTCCTCTTCATCTCCATACAAAAGGTCTCAGTCAAATAAATTTCAGTTTTTCAACACCCACTTCCAGCCCTGATACTAAAAGTGAGTGCCCATTCCTTACTCATGGATCAATTGATTTTTAGTTGGATTTAAACCTTTTAGGTGGCAAATAATATACCTACCTTGGAGTTCCTGGCTGCTTCCTTTCTCTCTGTAACTCCACTGCATGTTAGGTATATGATACCTTACTAATTGTGTGAGAGATAGTTCAACAACCCAGTAACATTCACGGTTTCTTAATTTTAGGATTTAGAATTGTTTTCGTCTCGGACTTAGGAAAACTTTTGCTTATCTCTGCTGAGTTTAATCCTATTAGATTCCACGTATCATTAGTTTTCCAACATTCCCTTCGATCTCTACCCTGAAATCCTACGGATTTGTGGTTTTGACAGCTTTGTGACAAGAAAATTTGAAAAGCACGCTATTCCTATCCTTATAATCTTCTCAGTAGGAAGATGCGGGATGTTGTGTAAAATCTAAAGAAACAACACGATTCTACAGATTTGGGGAATACATTTTTTGTGAGGTTGCTAAGAAATCAAAATTGTTTAAGACAAGATCTTTCATCGAAGGAACCCATTTTCTGATGATTAAAGGGAACATTTAAGCAAATTACAACATCATCATAAAAACCTTTACCTCCGAGAAGTAAATCTTACGGGCAAGAATTGCTTTTTATTTGATAGCCTGGAAGAAGGCAAATACTGCAAGAGGTTGTGAGGAGCAGGTCTCCCTTTTCCAATACCATTAAATTCAATGACACACCCTCTCCCTTAGAAACTGTGTTTAGCATCTGATACATCTCAATTCCTTGAAGTGCACTGTTAAATTAAAAGTCATGTTCTCTTCTTGGAGTTTGCCTAGGTCTTTGTGACATGAATTAAGGCCATGAGAAATATCAGAAATATAATCATTTGACTGTTTGAGTTTCAGAATGTTAGGGGTAGATTTACACTATTTACATTATTTTGTGCCTAAGTGAAATGATTCAATGCAAACAAAGCTAGACTCTTTGTTCAAAGCAGAGATAAATAGCTTCAAAATAAGAAACACAATTTGTCATTCTGCATGAAATTGAATATAATATTCTGTTTCTGAAAAAGGAACAAAAATACTTTTCAAGAGATAATTATTCCCTGGTTGAGCCCACCAGAGCCAGACTGATAGCATCCTTAACATAATAGCTGTCACATAATTGAAAATTGACATTTAATTATTTAGAGATTCTCTTTCTTCATAAATTGCAACAGTTCTCTCATTTAGAAAATTATAAGCGAGACATTTCTGTAAATGAAATGCAATTCTCTTGTGAAGCAACATAAGCCCATTGCCTTAGGCTTGTCTGCACAGAATTTGGAAAGAGGCTTTGGAACCATCTCTTTTCTAGTCCCCTCGTTGACCCTTTACACCCCTCCAAGTCGCTGCTTCTCTTCACACCATTACTGCTCTTCGTGGCACCATTTTCTGTTCTGTCACACCTTCCACTGCTGCGCTGGTGCTGCCAATGCTCAGAGCCAGTACATTCAGCAGTGCCCGTGTGGCTGCTTCACACGGAAGCGTTTTATCAGAAGTGATTCCTTCAGTCTTCATGACTGTGCGGATCTCAGTAGCTCTACAGTACAGCATCCCTACTCAGTGGAAATGCAGGCAAAGCACGTTTCATAACTTTTCTAACATCCATCAGGCTGGAGACATCATCATCTGGATTCAACTCAAAACAACGTCTCCATCATGGGCTGTACCTCTTCCTACCTATGCTAATTATATCAAACATGTATATTTATTACACATAAGATTTTCCAACGTGCTTTTGATAAATAGCTAGATATTTTTAAATTAAGTATTCACTGAAATCCTGCTATAACTTATTTGAAATAATGCTTTTTTCCTATGGAAAGCATATTTGATTGATTCTTTGAGAATTTCTTTTTTTTTTTCCTTCAGGTTTTTGTATAGCGTTTATGATGTCCAAAAGAGAGTTACTTACAAAAGCAGCATCCGTTCATGGGCTCTTTCCCCTACATCTCAGCTGAGCTTTTTCCTTTTTAATTAAAAAAAAATTCATACAGAGTACCTCAAAGAATCTGAATCATCTTTATATACCCTTATCCCCACCAGCACCCTCCCACAGTCCCCACACACACACTGAAACCCACATACTCTATCCTGGGTGTTAAGGCCCACTGTTTCAAGTCAGTGTCCCCAGACGTTCCCCAGTGCAAGTCCATCCATCTGCAGTTTACTCAGATCCCTCTCATTTATCTATTCAAACACCAATCATTTTCCTTTTTTTAACAGACCATAGGGTGACGTTTATTTACAGAAGAGTGGGCGCCCCCCATTTATGGCTTCACTGGAAAGTCCACACTCAAATAGAGATCCTGTGATTTCCCAACAGCCACAGAAAATGGTGAGAGAGGGGCCTCCTGGCGTTCTTGTCTTATATATGCTTAGCCCTCCCCACATGCGCTAAGGTCGACTGATTGGGTAGGAGGGGTAACTGACTCCCCCCTTGACTCCTTGATGAGTGTGGGAAGGAGGTGTTACTACATCTTGCTGCCATAGTGGTCAGAGTACACTTCAGTTAACACTCCACCCCTTCCTCTCGCTCTTACATTCTTTCTACCAAACTCTTCTGCAAAAGTCCCCAAGCCTTGGAAAGGGTGGTAGGTGGGGGATGATCTTCCTCCCATTGTGGCAAGGCACTGAACTTTCGGGTCTCTGCATCATCAGTTTTCCATGGGCTGTTGGCCCATTTCAGTGGGATTCCATCTACTATAAAAACACAAACAGCAAGAAGAAAGAACATCTAAACAGTGGCTGCTATAATAACTTAACCTATGGGTGTAAACACAGTACTTTAGCAGGTGCATCACATCCATCTAACAAAACAATTGCAGTGGCTTCCCCACTGAGGCCTGTAACCTCCCCCGCCACAGGGGGTTGGCCTGGTCTACCACCCCTAGGAGTGGGCATTGTATCCAATCGATTATTTGATGGTATACATACATTAGTCACTCCACTATTGCACCAGCAGGAACATCATGTTTGGTAAGTTCATAGTAGAAGACGTGGGGTCTGTCACTGAACAGAATTATAGGGGACAGTTCTCCCCCAGTCATCTGCATATCCCCTTTTGGCGCCATGAAAGGCTCCCATCCAGTGCAGGGAGTTTCCAGCTTAGTCCAAGTTGATTTCTCCCTCTTCTGTGCTCACATCGAGCAGTGTCTTCAGCAATAGGGTCAAAATTCTTTGAGAATTTCACACAATTTATTTTGATCATATTCAAACATTCTCCCCCATCTCCTCTCAGATCCACCCAATCTCCATAAATTCCCTCACTTCGTGTCCTTCACTATTTTTAAGGCCTATATAATTAGGCTCTGTTCTTCAAATGCTCTTGGTTATGGGACCATCCTCTGGCACTTGGTCAACCTACCCAGCATCACACTTTTAAAGAAAACTGACTCTCCTTCTCCCAGCAACTATCAATTGTCAATAGCTCTTCAGTTAAGGCTGGGGATTCTTGCCCAACTGTTTCCTCATGCTAGATTTTGTTTGGCTTTTGCTTGTGCAGGTCCTGTGAAATCCATCACAAGCACTATGGGTCCATTTTTGCAACTGCCCTGTGGTGGCTGTGAAACATGGTTTCTTTGTACTCATCCACCACCTATGCCTCAAACATCTTTCTTCCCCCTCTTCTACAATGATCCCTGAGCCTTGGGAGGACAGGGTTTGATGCAGTTGTCCCATTTAGGGCTGAGCACTCTACAGCATCTTCTTGTTCTCTGCCCATTGATCAGTCGTCAGTGGGTCTCTTTGTTAATCACTATTTGTGTAAGTATAAGCTTCTCTGGTGAGAGTTGAGAGATGAACTAATCTATAGATATAACAATGAGGCCTTGGGATTTTTTAAAATATTATGTCCATTTACCAGGATAATAGTAGTAGGATCTCCACTATGGGCTGTGTTACTGGTCACAAGTTAGTAGTCCTGATAACAGTACCAGATATGGGCTCCACCTTGTGAAGCAGGCCTTAAATTCCATCAGAAAGTGTTTGGTTACCCCCATAACATTAGTGCCACTGTTACACAGGTGGACATATCTTACCATGTCACCTATGATTGTAGCTTACAGGGTTCGCATCTCAGTAATGTTGATTACTTTTCCCTTCTGGTGGCATGCATATCACTTCCCAGGATTATGAAAACTAGCCAGTAGAGATGAAGCCATGTGGTCAGTACCAGCTTGGTTTCACTTTTTCTGCAACTCACATATGTAGTGTCATCAGCAATAGGGTCTGTCAAGTTCTAGAGGGCAACCAAGTGCAATGGTAATAACCAGTATTGTTTCAGGGTCTACCAGGCCCCCCAGTCAACAACTCCAAAAGAGGAAGCCCATTCATGGCATTGGGCTTTTTCTTTGCTAACCTCTGGTATCTGTTAGGAGCATTGTTACCCTGGTATAGGGTAATTCTCTTTAAACTTTTTCAAGCAACCTCTACAATGGCAGGTTGTCATATGAATTTTTCTAAAGGTCTTTAGTGTTAGACATGCTTCCCCTTCCTCTTCTGCCCTTCCCTACAATTTCCCACTCCATTTGACCAATTTAATTCTATTCCATTATTCCCCTCCCTGAAAAGCATGTTTAATGCTTTAGTTATGTATTTTCCTTAAAGTAGCTAGCTAACTTTCTATGTTTTCATGATTTGGGTCTCTAGAAATGCACAAATATTAACAAGCTGGCCATATGTTATTTTCAAAATTCTGAAGCTATGAATAAATTTCAGATAGGCATAGAAAATAATACATGTCAGTTATTGCAGTTTAAGTCTTCAGTCTTATGAAAAACAGCATTAAATGTCATATTAAAACTAGTGTGTAGTTCGATTCTGTTGTGTTTGTGTGTGTGTGTGTGTGTTTGTGTATGTGTGTATGTCCATGTGCCTTCTTGTGCAGAGACCAGAGAAGGACATCAGATGTCCTGCTGTGTTACTCTCAACCATTTTCACTAAAGACAACATTTCTCATTGAATCTGGAACTGTTTTTCAGCTAAATGACTGGGCAGCAAACCCCAGCAATCCTCCCATCTCTGCTTCTACTAAGCTGGAATTGACACCAATGGCCATGCCAAAACTTACATGGGTTCTACAATCTAATTCCATGTCCTCATGATTGTGCAGCAAGTGTTTTTATCCAGTAAGCCATCTCCCCAGCCAGCAGTGTGGTTTCTGCAACACAAAATGACTACATGAAACCTTAGTATCATATTCATCTGATAATAGTGAGGCTCCTCCTGAAGCCTGAAGATTGGCATCCCAGCTTTCTTTTTATAGCTACCTTACATAGAGGAGTTTTTGGAACAGAGTAGCAACCCAGAAATATTTATTAAGTATTGACTGAGCCATGATATCACATAATTTTATAGCTCCCCCTTGAATTCTGGTTCTCAGTTCCTGCTTGAGTCCTGCCCTCAGTGATGGCCTGCAACATAGAAGTATAAATTGTAATAAATCCTTTCCTCCCCTAGTTGCTTTTGGTGAGACTGTTTATCACAGAAACAGGTATCAAACTAGGACAATGGGACATAATCTCTTCCATGATGAATTTAAGCTCTTCAGGGTACTTTATTCACCATAATTTTCACAACTTATTCTGCAAGGCAGGCTTTAGTTAAGAGATTCAGAACCATAAGTAAATGTTGCCACAAAAGGTGGTTCTCAGTCTCTACAGTCAGCCATCCCACATGAATATCTCTAAAACTACATAAGAAGATGCCAGGGATGGTAGCACACACCGTTAGTCCCAGCACTTGAGAGGTAGAGGCAGGCCAGTCTGGTCTACATAGTGAGCTCAAGGCCAGCTGGGGTTACATGTAGACCCTGTTTCAAAAAGAACAACAAAAAATATATAAGTAGAGACAACAAGTTTAATGCCAAAGCAAATCTAAGACCTTACCTAGATAAAATCATGAGAAAATGCTGCAGTCAAAGCTAAATTACTACAGGCTATCTAGTGATAAGTTCATGTTCCTATACCTATATAGATGTTTTGGGGGAAAAACATCATAGATTGAAAAAATAGTTATTTTGATTAGACAGCAACATATATAAACTTAGAAAATAAAGGAGATTGCGGTTTGGGGTTTCCTTTTGAATGAGCCTGGATGTCAGGCTTCAGGTATGAAAATCATTCTCTTTTTCCTTCTTCAGGAGAAAATTACAAAGCTTTGAGTATTTGAGGGGGAGGGACAGTGGAGCACAGATGGTTCCCAGCTTCCTGTCTCCGCATTCATTCCCTGCGTTGCACTTGAGCAGCTGTCCCCAGCTGTCTGAGAGTTCCAGCTAATTGAAGGCTGATGACTCTTTAATGTGAAGCTGGGCACGTGGGCTCCCAGCCCGCATCCCTGAGATGAGGAACCTGATTAGCTGAATGATGTTTATTGAGATCTAAAATTGAGTTAGTGATATTTGTGAGATACTGTGTTAGCAATTTTACCTGAATTATATCATTTATCATTATCATCAATGTTCTGTATTAGATCCTATGTTTATTTGAAAGGAGATAAATAATGACAGAGAAGTTAAATAACTTGCCAAAAATCTCACGATGTTTAAGTAATGGAACATAAATTCCAGTCCAGATTTTTAATTATTAACTATAATACTATATTGTCTTAGGTTTCAGACAGGTCAAATGGATCCTTAGTAACATATAATCAGCAAGCTAATGTATTAGCCTATTGGCTGGCATGGTGGTGCACATCTTTAATCCCAGCACTGGGAGGAAGAGGCAGGCAGATTTTTGTTATTTCAAGGCCTGTCTGGTCTACATAGTGAGTTCCAGGCCAGCCCCACTATAGGGAGACCCTGTCTCTAAAAGACCAAAAAAGAAAAAAAAAAGAGATTAGCCTACCAAGCGTGTATTAAAGAGTAAGGAGCACTGGGAAGGGGGAGCGGGACTTCAAAAATCATCCACTGTGCTTCACACTTTCCCTGAGGACACCATGGACATACTTCTTAATTTAGTTCCTAAGAAATCCTAAGGACCAGCAGGAGCTCCTTCAGACAGTCAAGGCAGATATCAGATATAAGGACATATGCTTGCTTCTTGTGGACAGGTGTGTACAAGACAGTGAGTTGACAGACACTATCCAAAAGCTCCTCTTCAACCATTCCAGGGAGAAACAAGCTGCCCTGTAGTTGGTTTCTGGTCTCCATTCCAAAACTGCTGTAATGTGGACTGGAGAAAAAAACTTAGATATAAGGATAAGAAGCTGCGGAGAAGGAAGGAGAAGAAGCGGACAGGAATAAAGTGTGGGAGAGAGAGAAGGGGCTGGCCATGCCATCTGTCCCAGGATGGGCTTCTCAGACGCAGGCCAGTAGGTGGGGATGGGTAAATGTAAATTATTTTTATCATTTTATTATTAAAACAGGAGAAAGTATTGCAATTACTAAATTGATACTATTCTTTTTAAAAAGATTTTTAATATATTTTATTTTATTATTTTCATTTTATGTCTATGAGCATATTGCCTGCATGTATATGAGTGCACCCGTGTTGTGCAATGCTGCGAAGGTCAGAAGAGGGTGTCAGTTCCCCTGGAACTGGAGTTAAGGACAATTCGTAGCTGCCATGTGGGTGCTGGGAATAGAACCCAAGTCCTCTGCAAGAGCAGTCAGTGCTCTTAACCACTGAACCATCTCTCCAGCCCCAATTGATACTATTCTTGGAGCTAAAAGACACTGCGGTCTTTGTGTTCTCTAAGAGCAACAAATAGCCTATGCAAAAGACTTATGGGGACAATGAAAATGCAGACCAAATAGTTCATGAGTTTTTAAATTTTTTTTTCATTTATGCTTCTTCATTTTGCTACTGAATAAAGTACTTATATCAGTACCCAACACACGAAGAGACCAGGAATGGGAGCTGTTATTTCAGCATAAGGGTTTCACATTTAATTCCTCAAATGAAACTAGCATTGGGTAAGGACTTTGTCATGTCTAAGCACATCCCAGCAGCATCTGCATGCTGATTGTGGGGAACTCTGCACAAGAGGTTGAGATAGATGATTGGTGATTGTCCAGACTCCATCATTTCCCTTCACTTAGCCAGCCTAGGATCACGTTAACTGTTTCCCCTTAGAAGGTCTCTGAATTTGCACATTAAATACGCCTCTTTGCTGCCTTGGAGTGTTAAGCAAAAGTGAATACTGGATTTTTTCTGCTGTCAAACTGTGAGGGTTTATGTTGGTTGACCTTGTTTAAGAGAATGAATTGATCCAGAAAGGATAAATAAACATTTAGAAAGGCTTGCTTGCATTTAGATGTTTCTTACGTCAGTATCTATACAATCGTTTTCAGACAAGTGTGCCTCTCTTTGCTCATAAAGAAGCTTCTTTTGCAATATACAGAGACCATTACAAAGTTCCACGACTGTTCAAATGCAGAGAATAAGCGTCTGTGAGGTGCCCAGCCCTAAGTGACACATCTACAATGTAATCTCTACAGTTAAGGCTCAGGGAACATTGTAGAAGAGCGGGCAGGAAGAATGTAAGAGCCAGAGGGACAGGACACCTGCTGCTAGTTAATGCATTCTGGACAAGATAGACAAGCTGCATCACTGAAATCTCTACAGCATGGCAGCTTAATGAAAGTTCCCTGAAAGGTGACCTAATTCCACATGGGCAGCCCTAAACACAGGTATACATGAAAACACCACTAAATGAACTCAGTGCCTCCTATCTATATCTATATCTATATCTATATATTTGTGTGTGTTTATTTATAAATGTATGTATGTATATGCAACAATAATAATCAAGAAAAGGAATGGAAATTGAGAGGGTGTTGGGGGGCATGAGAAGGATTGGAGGGCTCTGGGAGGAATAGAAATAGTGCAAAGATAGTATTCATATATGATATTCACAAAAATGAAAATTGAAATAAAAGGTTTATCATCAGAAAAGCCCAAATAGTAAAGAGGCAGAAAGGCTTGATACAACGACCTCTCCTAGAGAAATTCACAGGTCTCTTAACTCATGGGGATTCAAGGGTGAAGAAGAAATAGATGGGCACCTGAAAAGCAAATATTCTGTAAAGGGAAAAGGGCATATGTGAAGAGATGTGTATAGAGGAAATTCCAGGAATGAGATGCAGTAGAAACTTCTATGAAGGACAATTGTCTCCCTTTCTGTCAGTTGCAAAGGTACATAAAATGTACCTTCAATATTTCTTTTTTCCTTCATACATCATATACATATATTCTCATGGTCTTTGGCCACAGTATAAAGGCCTTTCCCTTGAACCTGGCTATATTTGATTGAGTTAACACAGTGAATTATCTAAAGGAATTTGATTATAGAGTCTACCATAGGTAAGAACATAAGCTAGCATTCCTTGAAAGAAAGCCCTCTTTTTCTCTACTGAGGGGATTTGACTTCACCCCGAAGCTACCAAACGGGAGAAGGTGGTGATAAGGAGTTTTGACCAAGTTGGAAGCAAGATTTAGAAGAACTGGTTGAGCAATGGTATAAAAATTGATCATAAGGATATCATGTTTTCATGGCCATCCAAGAAAGAAGAGGAAAGGTTGCAACTGAAGACACAAAAACATGAATTGCACATCAAGGCCAGGGAGCTGACAGGAATTGGGGTCAGAGCAATGTGGTAGACAGAAGGCCACTAATAAGTCCTGAGTAATTTTGTGCCTAGGCAGAAGTTCACTAGATGTGCACAGGAGAGCACTGAAGAAGGTCTTAATGCAGGGAGTGTGGAGGACAATCATCATTTCATCATCTTAGTTTGTTCTTATCTGTGTGTCTTTTTGAGACAGGGTCTCCTTGTAGCCCCAGCTGTCCTGGAACATGCTATGTAGACCAGGATGGCCTCGAACTCACAAAGATCCGCCTGCCTCTGCCTCCCAATGCTGGGATTAAAGGCGTGAGCCACCACACCTGGCTCATTATCTTAGTTTTGCCATATTTTATTTTTATTATTTTTACTTCATGTATATGATTATATTACCTGTATGTGTGTACCTGCACCTGTGTCATGCAATGCCTGTGGAGGTCAGAAGAGGGCATTGGATTCCCCTGGAACTGGAGTTATGGATAGGTGTTAGCCCCCATGTGGGTGCTAACACCCATGGGGAATCAAACCTGGGTCCTGTGCAAATATAGCCAGTACTCTTAACCACTGAGGGATCTCTCCAGGCCCATGTCATCTTATTTTTGATGAATTGGGTTTGAGAAAATGAGGAGACAGTTAACCAGAGGTGGTCTCTAAGCAGTATAACAAGCTACATACCAGACTTGGCAACAAGATTCATTCCAGATTTCGGTGCACTTGTGGGATTCAAAATATACTGGCTGTTTTGCCCAAGCTAGTTTGATTGTAGTTGAGATCTTGAGCCTAGACTGTCAAGGTATGTCATGCAACACGTCGGTCCTGCTGGGAAGCTTGACCTCACAATCCTTGATGCTAAAAGGAGTAACTGAAATGCTTGGGGTTGGACCTCAACATGCACTATAGTTACTGCCTTTGATCAAGTCTCTACAATAGTGACCAATATTGATCTGCCTTACAAAACTGAGGGAACACTTTATATCTATATTTAAAAAAAATTATGTGAATGTTCATTGGAAGCCTTTCCTCCTGGGTAATAAACCATATTGAAAAGTCTTGCTTAGTAAGAAGGAAGAAAATGTCTAATTTGAGAGGAGGGACATTTCTAGGTTGTAGGGCCCTGGAAGAGTCCACACAAGGTCTGAAAACAGGAAGAGTTCACAGCTCCTCTGAGACTCAGAGACTTGATATTTCCTAGCACTTCTAAAGAGGACGCCAAGTCAACGTGCTATTATTCAAGTAGAAAAAATACAGCAAGTGCCAAGAACACAAACCTCCCTTTAATCTTATTTTCCAATATTCATTACTTTAAAAAAGCCAAGTCTCTCTACAAGTCAACATTTCATTAGATGCCAAAGCTGAAGTTTAAAATGAATAGTTTTAAACGTAGCCAATCTGGAGGACTGGGGAGCCCTGCTTTGCCTCATTAAGTCATTTCTGGTTAACCGTGAAGAATGGTCTTGAATGAACTCTGAATATAAGAGGAGGGAATAATACATTTTTGCAATTAGGGGATTAACTGCTGTTTTGTTACCTGGTTCTTTAAAAATGTCTTCCTGAGTTATTATTCTATTCTGTCTGTATACCTACCAATTAAGAAATAACCTTTGGTTCAGTTGAAGCTGTTTCTATATACAAAGGAAAGAGAACATAGGAATAAAGCCATAATTAAGAGTTTCTACATTCTAATTTCGGTATTTTTTTCCCAAGGTGCAGCATGTATCTCAGTCTGTGTTATATCTGCTGTCTATTTATAGCTGTTTTAAAGTAGAAGCTTGTGGCCCATGCACTTACATAATATCTTCATGAAGCATCACAGCGCCAACATAGATACAGATAAAAATGTAAAACACTAATTATTGTTTAAAGGACATGGCTGGGGCTGACAAGATGGTTCAGAGGGTGAAGGTGCTTGCCATCAAGCTTGATGACCTGAGTTTAATCTCCAGGTCCCACATGGTGGAAGGTGGGAGTTGGTCTTTGAAAGCTGTTCTCTGACCTCCATAGGCCTGCTGTGGCAAGCGCACACACACACACACACACACACACCAGGTAGCTAAACAAACAATTATAAATAAATACTTTTTAAAGGACGTGGTTGGTTGTAGGCTTCTCTAGACAAGGATAGGCAAGGGCCTGTGTGGTAATTGTGAACAATCCCTCTGGCTCCAGCACAGTGCACTGCAGGGTGTCTGTTTAAAGCCTGTAGACCAGTCAATGCCAGTGCCCACAGCCTCATCCCAGAACCTCATCCCAGGTTGCAAAGGAGACCAGTATGTCAATCAACAATAACCAGGGAAAACAGTCAGTAACAAGTGACACAATGAGGTTATGGTGCTGGCTCAGATACTGTTTTTAAAATAATTCTCCCTCCAAAGTTTGAGATTTCTTTATGTATGTGGAGACAAAAAAGAATGTAGAAAAGAGAAAATGTAAATCCTATTGGATATCCTTCACTGATTTGCCTCCTACAAAATTGCATTTGATTAGGTTTTGAAAGCAGGCCTTAGATAGTCACTTATTTATTAGCAAGGCAAAATTGATATTCTGTTTGTCTAAATCTCTTGCTTTGTGGAGGCTGGAAGTCAATGTTTTTCTGTTGTCTCTGCATAAAGTTCCAGATCTTTGGCAAGTAGAGTTCTATGTACATAGTTGCTACAATTTAGTATGAAAAGTCCCACACAGGTTTCTGTGTTAGAGCAATTGGTCCCCAGTGGGTGGCACTGTTCTTGGAGTTGTAGAACTTTGAGAACTGGAGACATACAGCTGGTGGTAGTGGTCCACTGGCGGTGAGCCTCAGAGGGCTGTAGTCACTCCCCACTTCTAGCAAGTTCCCTGCCCTGCCTGTGAAGTTGTGAACAAGACCATGGAGCAAGGTCTCACAGTCAGACAGATTACCTTTCTTGCTATGAAACAGTGAGTCAAAATGTACCTCTCTCTCCTTAAGTCGCTCCTATTAGGTACGTTGTCACCACAAGGAGAAAGTAACTCATACAATGGGGAATTAGGGAGATAAAAATCCAGCAGGATAAACAGGAAAAGAAGAGGAATGAGTTGGACAAAACAGGTAGGTGCACCCCACATTCTGGACTTCCTGTGTGATTACCATTTTCACTTACAGGTTGATTTATCTTAGGATCTACAATGAGTCACTGTCAGGTGTCAAGGCCAGGTGTCAGAGTGATGTCTCCATCCTCGGTTTGTGCTTTGATCATGACCAATGCACAGTGTTAGACTAATTTTTATTTCAATGATGAAGACTTAAATAGCCACTTTTAATGAATGCTTACTAATCACCAACATAAGACTTAAAATTACATGTATGGTTATGTTTTCATGTCTATGTAATAGCGTTAACTACATTAATCACTTCCATTGTATAGTTGAGAAACTATATAGACCAGGCTAGCCTTGATCTCACAGAGATCTGCCTGCTCTGTCTTCTGAGTACTGGGATTAAGGGTGTGCAAAACCATGACCAGCTACCACAGAGATTTTAAACTACAAATTTTCCAAAGAGGTTCTTCAGCTATATAGATTTCAAGAAATAATTTTTGATTCTTATTGGACCTTGAGAGAAACTGTCTTTTCATATAAGGACATAAATTTGTTGAGACTTGAAATACACACCCAGTCGTGGGTTATGACAAAGTAATACTCCAAAAAGGAGAGCAACACAAAAAGGGCTCTCCTCATGAAGTAGGAATAGCATATTATGAAACAGATAAGTATATGAGGTTGCCGTTGCATACACAAGCAATCAACATATTTCTGCAGTCCCTCCTTGTGCTGGATAGCGTTAGTGTCAACTTGACACACCTGGGTTGAGGGACCCTCAATTGGGGAACTGTCTCCATTGGACTGGCCTATGGCCATATCTGTGGGGCATCTTCTTGATTGTTGAGTGATGTGGGAGGGCCCAGCCCACTGTGGGTGGTACCACCCCTGGTATGTAGTACTGTATTGCATAAGAAAGCAGGCTGATCAGGACCCAGAGGAGCAAGCCAGTAAGCAGCGTTCCTCCATTGCCTCTGCTCCAGCTCCTACCTCCAGGTTCCTGCCCTGAGTTCCTACCTTGGGCTCCCTGATGAACTGTGACCCGGGAGATATAAGACAAATAAACCCTTTCCTCCCCAAGTTGGTATTGGTCAGAGTGTTTTGTCACAGCAATGGAGAAACAAACTAGGACACTCCTAAAAGCCTTCGGATTCACCTCATCCTATAGCTGAGTGGAAATTCCTTTGGTCAATTTTTAGAGGATAAAACAAGTCATTGCAATTTTCTGATGGTGATTAGCGGCTAAAGGGTCAGCACTTGATCTGAAAGCCAGCTATTCAGTGCTTCTTAGTGGCCACATACTGAACGGAATGGAAAAGAGAAATCTGTCCAATGAAAGGTTCTAAGAGTATTAAGAGTAGTTTAGCAACTAGATAGGAAGAAAAAGAGAAGCCGAAAAGGAGAAGAGGAGGAAGAGGAGGATGAAAGGGAAGGGGAGAAAAAAATCTGAAGGAGAACAGGAAGCAAATCTATTTGTGAATGGTCATGGGTGGGCATGAAACACCAAAGGGTACTGTGGACAGCAAACTAGGCAAAAACCCACCACAAGTGGCAAGTGGGTTACATTGGGCTGTTGCCTATGAGTCCAGAAGGATTCTGACAGGTTTGCACTGTGCAGACATTAATTCTGAATTTAGGTTTCTGCTCCCTTTAATAGCAGCAAATAATTAATTCATCATAAAAATGTATTCCTTTATGTGTGGGAGAATTGGATATGCACATGTAGCAGGACACACCTATGTGTATCTGCACATTCATGTGGAGGCTAGAAGTCAATGTTAAGTTCCTTCCTCTGTTGCTCTCTAAAACAGCTTTTGAAACAGTTTCTCATTGAACCTGAAAGTTCCACAATTCAGCTGAGATGGCCCTCCAGTGGGTTCTGGGGATCTGCCTTTCTCTAACTCCCCAGTAATGGGGATATAGATGTGCACCCTGCCAGACTTTATGAGGGTACTGGGAATTCAAAACTCAGGTCTTCACGCTTGCATGACAAGCACCTTGCCCACTGTGCCATCTCTCCAGCCTCAGTACATCATTAAAATACCATACCACGTTGAACCTCCAGTTTAAATGCAGACTATTTTTATTGTAAATTCCTCTGTGTGTGTGTGTGTGTGTATGTGTGTGTGTGTGTGTGTGTGTGTGATGTTTTGTGGCTCAAACTCTCATAGACAATGACCTCATCATCTACCTCACAGGTACAAAGTATCTACTTCCTGTGTAGTGGGGCTGACAAAAAACAGAATGAACGACTTGCACAATTCATGCATGTGATAAAACACTATTACACTTCCGCTACAGTAGACTCTTGGTCCGATTTACAGTACCAGGCATGCATTTCCTCCTGTGGAAGCAGCCTTAAATCCAACCAGGAAGCAACTGATTACCCCATAATATCCATGCCACTACTGTTATCATTATTTTGCTAAATGGACATAATGTCAAACTATCCTCTAAATTCACATCTCTACACCAATAGATTGGGGAAGCTCTCAGACCTCAGCAGAAAAGTTTCTCTGTGAAGCAGACAGTGTTTAACGCAGAAACTCAGAACTGTTCAAGGTGCAGAGAACAAGTGTCTGTGGCACACTCGTCCATCTTTCAGCCTCCAGTGGTCAGAGGCCATTACAGAAGATGGGGCAGAAAGACTGTAACAGGCAGAGATGAAGGAGGACCAGAATGAAACTCTGTCCCCTGGACGTGACAGGACTGCTGCACTCGTGAACCCACAGCAGCTGTAACTGTTTACACAAGACATGCACAAGGTCCAGCCAGCCAGCATTCCAGAACTGAGGGGAGGAAGGGCTCACTGCCCCTCACCCAGAGCTGTGGAGCTGTGGACAGTTGATGGATGGCATCTGGGAGAGGGAGTCAATTTTCTTTGTGGGTATAGTCTCCAGTGGGTCAATTATCCTCCAATTAGTGACCCCATGCCCATGAGTGTATGGATGGGATAAATGGGACCTAGAGGACTGTAAAATAAAAAAGCCATCTAAGAAGTTGGGAGGGGTGGTGTGGAGGTAGATCTGGGGGAAGTTAGGAGAGGAGTGGGGGATGAATATGAGCAACATACATGTATGCATGTATGAAATTCTCAAAGAAGAGGGAATTTATTACAGATCCTTCACAGAGAACAGAAGGGTGGTGAGTGGGAGAATAAATGAATGAAAAACATGAAATTCAAGGGGTCCCAGGGATTGCAGACAGACTTGCATCTTCTAGGTATTAAGCAAAACTTCCTGCATCCCATGCCTTCCCCTAGAGCAGTGCAGTCATGGTCTGTCCCATTGCTGAATCACAGCTCAAAACTGATTTATTTCAGTGCTGCTTGGAGCCCATTTTCAGCTCTGTTAACAGAGTGCCCTAACTCACTCTCATTAAACATTTGTTGGGTTCTTACTTCATTAGTTATTCATGAATTGTATTGATGTTTTAAAATGAGAAAAGGAAATATCCAACTTTCTTATAAACTTTTTAAAAATCTATAAGGTTATAGAAATGGAAATTTTTACTTTTAAGATAAAATCCATATAAGCTGTAGAATGAAAAGTCTCAGGTCTGTTTTGCAGGTGGCTAAAAATTGTGTTCACATATATCAACTCTGAGGCAAATCTAAATTTTTTAGTACATAGCAATTCAGTCAGAGTATCAAAAGTAATTGATATACTGTTATTGATTATGAAGGCATTATTACAATAAGCCCTACATAATAACAGACTAAGTTTATCATAAGTCATCAAAGTACAACTGACTTTGGGTTTTATGACATGAGCAAACACTTTAAATGACTGGGTTGCAGAAGCAAGTTATAAAACATTGTGTACATGTGCATTATGTATGTGGTATATGTATATGCACAGGCATGTGTACGCCTCTATGTGTACATACATGTAGGGACTAGAGGTCGACATTGGATCTCTTAGTCTATAGCTATCCATCTTAATTTTTGAGACAGGATCTTTTATTGAACCTGGAGTGCATCCATTAGGCTAGGCTGGCTGTGGAATGAGATCCAGGGATCAGTCTGTCTCTGTTTCCCACCTGCACTGGGGTTACAGACAAAGCTGCCACTTCTGGCCTTTCAAGGGTCCTGGGCATCCAACTCCTGTCTTCATGGCAGATACTTTAGCAACTAAGCCATCACCCCAAACCCTACAGTGACATTTTCTAAACAGAAAAGATTCATTCAGGAGGCTTATCATATACTTAACTAGTAGATACCACTTAATGTTCAAGTAAATGTACTGTTGTATGGCTACCTTTGATAGGTGTTAATCCAACTAAGTATGTCTTTTATATCTGCTCAAGCTTGTCTCTCCATTGCTGTAACAAAATGCTCTGACCAGTACCAACTTGGGGAGGAAAGGGTTTATTTGACGTACATCTTCTGGGTCACAGTTCATCACTGAGGGAGCCCAAGGTAGGAACTCAGGGCAGGAACCTGGAGGCAGGAGCTGAAGTACAGGCTATGGAGGAATGCTGCTTACTGGCTTGCTCCCCTGGCCCGTGCTCAGCCTGCTTTCTTATACAATACAGAACACCATGCCCAGGGGTGGCATTGCCCACGGTAGGCTGGGCTCTCCCACATCACTCAACAATCAAGAAAATACACCACAGATATGGCCACAGGAGGAAATTCCCCATTTGAGGCTCCCTCAACCCACATGTGTCAAGTTGACATCTAAAGTTATCCAGCACAATACCTTTGCCTCATATAGTCCTTGCAGAATCTCTTTCCAGTCAATATCATCTGTGACGTGAAATACGGCTGGCGAGGAGTGGGATGAGGGAAGAACACCGAGACTGAAAGTGGAAGCCCCTCAAGATTAGCATCTTTATTAAAGGTGGGCTCAAGAGTTCCCAGTCTATTAGGCCTCTGACTGAAACGGACATGCAAGAATATATTTATTCTTTGTGTTTTGCATCATGTATGTCTTAAATGCAATTGCATGTGAACTGTGTCTGTGGACTAGTCATACACGTTTCTATATTTCATGAGTCCCCAAGAAGCTTCTTAACCGCATTTTCAATTCTAATCTCTGCACCTAAAGTTTCTTTCTTACCCATGGTCTGGATGATTGTCCTTATCAAAAGAGCATAACTAATGTCCTTCTTCCTTCCCCTCTTCCTTCCTTCCTTCCTTCCTTCCTTCCTTCCTTCTTCCTTCCTCTCTCTCTCTCTCTCTCTCTCTCTCTCTCTCTCTCTCTCCCTGCCTTTCCTTACCCAGATTTAGCTGTCAGAAGCTTATTATCAACAATCAATTTAAGCCCAAAAATATAAAATGGAAAAATTCCAAAACTATTTTGATTGCATTATTATGACCATTCTATTTTATTACTTATTGCTAATTTTAAGTTAAACTCTAACATATATATGCATGTATAGGTAAACAGAGTACATATGGAATTCAGCATTTCATGCAGTTTCACACATTTACTGGGTTCTTGGAACAAGTGTCCCACACATAATGGGAAATTACATAGCATCTTTTTTCCTATATTTGCATACCTATGATAAAGTTAAATTCATCCATTATAAATTAAGAGATTAATAACAATAATTAATAAGAGAACAGAGCAATTTCAACAATATAGTATAATGAATGTCATATATGTGTGGTCTCTCAAAATGCTTGATTATTCTGTTCTTTGTGTGACTATGTGATGATACAATGCTTGTGTGAATGGAAGAAAGTAAGGGGACTGACAGCCATTGAGTGGTGTAGACTGCCCTGTAAAAGTTACTTGAATGAAAGTTCTGAGACAGTCAGTCTGACAAGTAACACTGCTACTGAGTGATGAATGTTCAGGCAAAAAGATGATTCGCATTCCTTGGGGGCTGAAGATCACACAAAACTTGACCGTATACTCAGAACAGTGGGCAGCTTAAATTTATGAATTAACAGGAATAATAAAAATTTAAAAATGATGAAGCATTTCTGTAATTTTCCATTTACTCCTTCTTGACCACAGCTGACCACAGTGGGTAAGTGAAACCACAGAAAACAAAACCACAGAAAGAGGGGCAGACTGCAGCGAATCTCTAACCAAGTCAGAGAGCTTCGTAGAGCATTCTGACTCTGCAGACCATGGCATCTTTTGCTGAAAAGGAACACAGCACAAGAGCTCCTTTCAAGGTTGGGAAGCCATCTGATAAGCTCTGCCAAGCTGTGGCAGAAGAGAAACTGTATTCACCTTCAGACACTCTCTCAAACAGCTGATGCTGAAAATGCACACTGCCCAATGACCCAACCAAAGAAACCTGTTGATTAAGGTTTCCTTTCAGAAACTCCTATACAAAAGCACTGCTGGTGGGGTGGTGTCCTGGCTATTTTCCCTGTCAGGATTCATAAGAAGTTGAATTAATTAACATTTGGAACATATTTTTTCTCTCAGGAAGAATGTTAATAAACATGGTTTTAACAATTCCACAAGGTTCACCTTTTATTAAAATGCTTTCCTGGATTCAAGTTTTTTAAGTGAAAGGATTTTTAAGGTTTCAGATGGAAGGACTATCAGTCCAGGAAAAGGAGTCCATGAAGGGAGTTTGGGACCTTTAGGAAACTCTGGATTTTTCTGCTGTGTAGCTGAAGTCTACCAGCTTGACACCAGACACTTTCCTTAATGATGAAGATAGCACTGCTGTGAGCTTTCCATTTGACTCACTTCCAGCCATGCGTCCTCTTTAATGATACAGAATTGGGGGGGGGGTTGTGGGAACTTACAGTATTGAAGTACTCTGTGCACAGTCTCTTGGGGCAAACAGCCGCCCGCACCACCTAGGGGGCGTGTAGTTCTGTGAATCCTCTCCTCCTTTACTCTTTCTTCTTCTTCTTCTTTAACGGTGTACATGTATTTGTTATGTGAGGGGGTTGCACATGCAACAACAGTCATGCATAGGTTAGAAGACAACATAGAGTCAATTCTTTCCTTCTACCACGTGGGGCCCAGGGATCAAATTCAGGCCACCTGGCTTGGTGTCAAGTGTCTTTATCCACTGAGCCATCTTGCCACTATCCCTGCTCTCTCTTCTTAATGTCTCCCCTCTCTAGCTCTTGTCTATCACATCTAAGTACCGAATGCAACTACCTATGTATTTTACCATTTGTCTTTGGTGCATGAACTGAGGGTTCACTCAAGTATTTTCCTCATTGGAGTCTCTCTTTCCTGTCTTCCTCCGTTAGCCATTGCACAGGGAAACCGTGGCCTCTTTCTTCATCAGAAGGGGCACGCTTCCATCCTCCAAGGACAGCTCAAGAGGAGAACAGGGAGAAGGGAACATCGCGTTGGAAGCAATGGTGTTTGAAAGCGGTGATGGTGCGGGTGCAGGAGTGCAGATCAATGTTCGGTAGAGGGAACCTGGAGCTGAGCAGCTGCCTTCCAAGCAGCTGACCCCAGTTCTTTTCCAGCTATTACAAGATGGGATAGCTAGAGAGATCTCGTCAAGCTCCTGATGTAGAACTAACTGGGTGCAGAGCAAATCGCCGTTCCTTTTGCTGGTCAGGCTGGATTAAAAATGTAGCATGAAAATTGCTGACAACAGGTTCTCTGAACTATTTTGATGAGAAGGAATGTGCCCACGAAGACCACCTTCTCACAAACTACCAGTCTTAGAGTGACTGAGATGTAAAGGCTGACTGGCTGTCTCCCACCCCAATGTCAGCAATCAGAAAACCCCTTCCTCCTCCCATGGTATCAGATAGAAAAGCATTAAATGGAGCAACCAAGACTGTCCTGCCAGCACATCAACCACTCGGGGAACTGAAGTTCCCTTGCTTTAAGGAAACATGAGAAGCATGGATCAAAATTTCCTTTCAAAAGGAATAACCACACAAACTATTTAGTTTTAAAATTACTTCCACATACATTGACATGCAAGCAAATCCCATCAGAGGTGATAAAACTATAGAAAATAAGAATTATCTGGAACATGTGAAAAATAGATCCTCCCCACACCTCACTACTTGAAAATAAAAACAAATGTGGTCTTAAGGTTTTGCCTTTGGGAATTATTACATTTGAGCATTTCAGATAACAATTTCTTAAACTGTGATTTGTGACCCCATGCTTGGTGAGGTGTCTAAATGTGCGGATTATGAAAACTTCAGCAACGGTAATGACCAAAATTTAATGAAAAATCAAATGTGTGATGAATTCAAGGTGTTCCTGATACCTCTTGCCCATGCTGTATGTAGGATTTCACTACAGCCATGTTCTGAACATACAAGACACACACACGTTGCCTTGTGCATGCTGTCACATGCGTGACAGCAACAAATGCTGCCAGACACACCCGGGACTGAACTGCTTGTACTGTACAAAGTTGACTGTTCTCATAGAAATGATTTATTTGTACTATTTTTCCACGACCATCTTTCAGCATGTATCAAATTAATACTTCTTTGGATTGCATTGTGTTGAAATGTGTGACTTTCAAAATTGCTGTTTGGGTTGTTGAATTGAATTTCATTAAAAATATTACTAGTTTTATTGCTGTAATAACATATTGACAACTAAAGAGTGGAAGGATTCATTCTTAGCTCATGGTTTAAGAAAGCATACAGACCACGGAGACGGCAGGCTTTCCAAGGTGGCAGGAGTGTGCCGCTGGGATGTCCCTTTCTCAACTGTTGGCAAACAGGAAGCAGAAATGAATGGACAGGAAGGAGAGTCAGACTATATAACATCAAGGCCCGCCCCCAGAGACCTGCTTCCTCCAGCAAGTCAGGTCCTAAAGTTTCACAGCCTTCCAAAAGATCACCACCAGCTGGAGACCAAGTGTTCGAACAAATCACTCTAGAGGGGGCATTATACCTCCAAACCACAACCATCATTAAATGAGTTTTGGATCTGGATTAGGACAGAGTTTCCAACAATCTCTTAAATGATCCTAAGTTTCCTTCTGTCCTTCTGTACTGAGTATCTTTGCAAAGCAACATCTTTAGAGTTGATGACTATAAAATATAAATATTGGTCAACTCTAAAAAGATGCTCTGAGTCTTCTAGTATCAAATATCCAACCCAGATTTAATTCTTTATGTAAAAATAAACATATACATCTTATTATTATATGAATTTTTTTTATCCTCAATAAATGACAAAATTATAAGTTTACCAAATAATTGTTTTAAAATAAAGTTCCTGGACTGGGGATGTAGCTCAGTTAGTAGAATGATTGCTTAGCATACACACAGTTGTGGGTTTGATCCCCAGGACTGCATAAACTGAGCATGGTGACACATGACTATAATCTTTTAAAAAATATTTTATTTATTGTTATTTCATGTGTATAAGTGTATTACCTGCACGTATGTAGGTTGTGTAGTGCCTTCAGAGGTCAGAAGAGGGCATTGGGTCCCCTGGAACTGAAGTTACATATGGTTATTAGCCACCATGTGGGTTCAGGGAACCAAACTTGGATCGTCTGCAAGAGCAATACGTGCTCTTAACTGCTGAGTCACCTCTCCAGCCCTGATGACTGTATTTTATCTGGCACTCAGGAGGGTAATTCAGGAAAGTTGGGAGTTTAAGGCCATCCTCAGCTACATGAGTTTGAAGACATCCTGGGATGTATGAGACTATGTTTCAAATAAATAAATATAAATTTAAGTATGATTTATTATCAGTGAATGTTTGATCTGTACATTTATTTTATATATTTATATACCCTGGGTCACATAAAAATTTCCCACGCAAAAATGGGTCATGAGTGGAGAAAATTTTATAATCCTTGCTTTAGACAGTATTGGTTTTACCATTAATAGTGCTAAGCCTGTGATGTTTATTCGGTTCCCGGGTTTGATGATGGATGGCACACCTTCAGAACATCTTCTGACAGCCAGCCTGAGCTGGCGACCTTGTCTCAAAACACAAACCGAAATAGAAAATTGAACTATCATAATAAAATCCAAGTTTTTCATAGAGGAACAGTAACTTTTATTTCATAAAGTTTTCATCTAAAAGAGAGAAAATGAACAATAAAGGATGGGTGAAAATGTGTTCCGTATGAATTTCTGACCATCGCCTCATGAAACTGTGAAATAAGTATAGTTTGAGGAAGGAAAAGGAAAACGAAAAAAAAAAAAAAAATTGCAACGCTCTTCCTGCTTTGCAAGACGAGGCTTTGGAAACTGCGTGGTGATAGCGCCACCTGCAGGTTCAGGGAGAACAGTTTCAGTAGGGAAAGTTGAAAAGGAGAGGAAAAGAATTGTTACCACTGTTTGCATAAGAGCACGTTCCTCTTCCCGTAGTTCCCTAAGAAGGACTTCTTGACTGCCAACTCTGCAGAACTGCAACTTTCCACCCCCAAAACAGGTCGGACCCGAGCCTATGTTGGTGGACAGGACTTGCTGTATAACTTTCTTACCGAAACTCAGGCTGCTGTTTTTGTGTATCTTGTCAGAGAGTGAGAAAAAAAAGTTTCCTGCAGCTTTGCCTGGTAGACAGCTCAGGGAAGCCATGCAAGTGGCAGTTAAATAAGGAGTGTTAACAATTTACAGCCCCTTGTGTGAAAAGAGAGTAGTGTTTAATCTTCAGAACCTTTTGAACACCCCATAAATTCCCACAGATGAAAACTGTGTATTCAGAAAATTGATTACATCATGATTGACCAATAGAATTTTTTGTTGTTTTTATTTATTGTGTAATTCTATCAAGATAGGCGTAAAAGTGGGATGTCTATGGAGTACATATCAGACAAAATGTTTTCATTTTCTTTAAAGTTGAGGCTCAGCTTATGTGAAACAGTCCGGATCCTCTTACTAGTTAGAAGAATTACTATCCAAAGCAAGATAAAAGGCATTTCAACCTATTCAAAAGCTTCCCCGTCCTCCTCCATACCCCGACCTGTGCAGGCTGTCACTGTACTGATTTCCAGCACAGGTCACTTTTCTCTTCCTGAACTGCACATAAACCGAGCTGCACCCTATAAGAATTATGGCTTTTGCTGATGCCCTCAGTGTGGAGTTTCTGAGTTTCGTCCCAATTGTACCATGCATTAATAACTCATTATACTTCTGAGTAGTAGTCCATTATATAAATAAGCCACCATTTGCTCACCTAACTTTGTTTCCCGGGCATTCAGATTATTCACAATTGAGGAAAAAAGCTCTCTTGTTTAATTTGGGGGGTTTAATTGGGGGTGGTTATGTATTTTTATTTTCCTGAGGCTAATAGGTAGAAATGGAATTTATTAATAGTTTAGTAAATACATGCTTAAGTTTAGGAGACATTTCTGAACACCTTGACACGAGGAAGACACAAAGTTCCCCTGAATTCTGTCATCATTTGGCAGTTTTTCATACATTTAGTGGTTCAATCCTTTGTCAGGTGAATGTGTGCGTGTGTGTGTGTGCATGATATATGAACAGAAGATTTTGCAGTCTGTAACTTTTTTCATATTCACATTTATTTTTGTATCATTTGAAGAGCAGAATTTTAAATCTTAATGAAATCCAATATACTATTTCTTCCTTCTTTATTATAAGGATATGACATTAATTTTGGTCTAAATGTTGACTACAATTCAAAGGTGAAGCCATCTGGACTTGGCCTTTTCTTTAAGGAACGTTTTTAATTACTGATTAATTTTCTATCAATTTTTATAGTTTATTTTTTCCAAAGAATCCAGGCACCTTATTGGCATAAGATTTTTAAATAATAATGCTGAGCTCTTTAGTGATGATGTATTGCCTAATATATTTGTTATTTTATTATTTATACTGTAATTCTGTTTTCTATTTATATTTTAATATTGTATTTATTATTTTCATTCTATGTGTATGAGTGTTTTGCCTGCGTGTATGTAAATGCACCCATGTCGTACAATGCCCACAGAGTTCAGAAGAGGGCATCAGATCCCTTGGATCTGGAGTTACAGACAGTTGTTAGCTGCCATATGGGTGTTGTGAATCAAACCTGGGTCCTCTGCAAGAGCAGCCAGTGCTCTTAAGCACTGAGTCATCCTTCAAGCCCCTGTTTTCTCTTTCTTAAGCTAACTGACACCAATCAGTTTATATTTTTTTAGAAATCAACTCTATAGTTTCATGTATTCTGTTTTGTTAAAACACGTCTTATTTCTGCTATTTTTGCACCTTCTCTTTACACTAGTTGTGTTTGTTTGAATAAGAATGTCCCCCATAGGCTCCAAGTATTCAGACATTTCGTCCCCAGTTAGTGGCACTGTTTTGGGAGGTCTTAGAGGGTGTGGCCATGCTGGACGAAGCATGTCACTGGGGGTGGGCTTACAGAGTTCTTAAGCCTTGCGAGATCTCTAGTCACGCCCTGCTACCCATGCCTGCTTGAAGATGTGAGAACTTAGCTTCTGCTCCTACTCCAGCTACAGGCCTCCCTGCCATGATGGACTCTTGCCCCTTTGGAACCATGAGCTAAATAAACTCTTCCTTTTATAAGTTCCCTTGTCACAGTGTTTCTATCACAGCAACAGAAAAGTTACTAATACACTTGTTTCCATTTGTTTTCATTTTCTAGACCCTTACCTGGGATTTGAGGTCATTTACTTTGAACACTCTTCTGTAATTTTCCCTTTAATCACTTCTCTTGTGCATATTACAAAATTTTAACCTTTTTTATTTTAAATCCCATTGATATCTCACTTTAATTTCCTTTTTTCCCTTGATCCTTAGGTGATTTACAGTTGTGCTATTTTATTTAAATGTTTCAGAGTGTTTCCACATATGTTTCTGTTGGATTGGTATCTAAGTCTTTCACATTGAAGTTCTAAGTATTTTGATCCATTAGGGCTTACGGAGACTTATTCTAAGGAGGAGAATTTAGAGTATATTAGTGAATTTTTTGTGTACCCTTCTGGAGAATTCTACAACTGTGAGTTCACTCTTACATACTTGCCAATTAACTTATGTTAGAGAGTGTTGCTCATCTCATATTTCCATTAATTTAATATTTACTTACACCATGCAGTATTGGTAAAGTTTAAGTAAAGCTTCATCAACGTATTTATTGACTTTCATATATTTATATCCATTTATTTTTACCTATCTGAATTCATATATTTTGAAGTTCTGTTAGTAGTTGCATGCTTCTTGAAGATTACGATGTCTTATACTTGACTGAAAACTTGTAGCATCATGAAGGTATCCTCATTACCTCTGGTAATAGTTTTTCTGGTAACATCAGTTTTATTATACTTAATGTTTCCATCTGATCTCTGTCACCTTTTTGCTTTTAGCCTCTTTGGGGTTTCAGCATTTAAAAATGATTGTCTTATTTTTAAAATGCTTAGATATTTTCTAATTATAATAAAAATATTTTGCATTTACTCACATTGTTCACACTATATATATTTCTTTAATTCTCAATTACAGCTTCTATATTTTAATGATACCTTTTGTGCCTTCTATTTAGTTTCTGCGTGTACCTAATTCTGTTATTTTTAAATGCTTTTTAGATAGCATAGTAGTATATAATATATAAATTATAGTAATACAAGTACCTATATTAGTATAATTATTTTGACCCATCTCTTCAACTTTTCTAGTTATACATGGAATTTCTTTTTTCTCCAAATCCCTGATTACACTAGTATATTTTTCTTACAATGTCGAAAATACATTTCATAAGTCAAATAGACTAGAAAGATTGGTCTAGAATGTTTCCATTTTGCAGAATCTCTATCATACTTCATTATCATCATTTTATTCTTTTCACAGAAAATAAAATGGAGTGGGCTTTTTTCTTTCTCAAGCAGTTTGATCTTCGACTGTTGCTGTGTGACCCCGTGGACTCTGACATGGGAAAACGGAAAGTGTCGGTCGCACTGTCACCTCCCTTGTCCCCGACCTCTAAGCTACCTCTACTTTTTCCTCTTGCAGATGAAGTCAGTCAGCACCTCTTCTTCCTTCCCTCACTCCCATCCTTTGTTGGTAGAGCTCAAGGCCCAGCCTACTGCTGATAATACACAGGAGCACTTCCTTCTTCTTCCCTCTTCTGTGAACCTTTTCAAAACTCACTGAGATTCGGCTGACTTCCTACACCTCTGAACATGGCCCCCTGAGACCCCAAGATATATGCTCCCACAGACCTTCCATTATTCACTCTAACTTAATACTTATGCACAAAAGTACAAGGATTCACTCCATTCCACAGCATTTGGTGGCCTGAGCTGGTTATAACTGGGCCTGTAATTAGCAGTGTGAGCCACCACACTTGGCCTCTATGTCTACATCATTTTCTCCTACAGATTTGTAACAAAATGGAATGAGGAAAGGCTACGTGTGCATCAGGTATGAAGCCCATGAACCACATTCTCCCAAATTCTTGGGCCCCCAAAACAATAAACTAGATAATATTTTGTTATAAGTCACCATCTTTGAGGGTTGTTTTAAGTTAGTGATGGAAAACTAGAATAGGCTTTTATCTTTGTTTTGATGAATAATGAAAAAAATAACTCTTCCTCAAAGCTTCACAGTCATAGTAAATTCTATCTGATTCATAAATAGCTTGCAAAGTGTGTGAACTGTAGTGTGAAGTTGGAGTTAAATTTCCCATCTATACTCAGAATTTTTCAGGACAAAAATCTCATGAAGAAAGCTGGAGACAAGGGAAGAGAGACAGAAAAAGGGAAATATTCTAAAAAATCATAGAATCTTCATGATTCAAGATATTTCCTTACATCTTTGAGCAGCCAGAGTGGAGGCTGTTGACCTTCATCTTACCGCATTATTATTGGATCTCCCATACTCAGCATCTGCTTCCTAAGATCTGTTCTTTCTCTGAAGCCTTGTAAATTCTCTATTATTCAGAGTTCTCACTAAGGAGTTCTACCTGGGTACCCTGACCCTTGTCTCCACAGAGCCTGAGATTCAAATTCTGTCTTTATATCTGTTCTCACCCATACTGTGAATGGCCAAGGAGCTGTATTCATACATAACCCTATCCACTCCTCTCACCTCTCACCAGCCTTTCTGCTCAAACACACAATGTCCTTCCAAGCTGTATTTAAATGTGCCACTAAAAAATAGGAAACATTATATTTTAGACCCTGAGAGAACAGGAACCAGCCACCTGTCTGGTCATCATCCACATTTGTACAGCACTTAGCCATTTGTGCATCTTTCTTGTTTGTGTTCATGATGCTGAGTTGTCAAAAACTTAGCTAAGAGGTACTCTGATGCCCATGATCCTGTGGGCTATTAATGTGTTCAGATGAATCTAGCAATCTCTATGAAAAGTGAACCCTAGTCTATTCATTGTTTTCATTGTGATTCCCTGACACTTAGTAGGTTGTTGTTACTGAATAAGTCAATTCATTAGTATATTACTTTCAGTTTTATAAACTTTCAATTTTATTTATTTTTATTTAATGTGTATGAGCATTTGCCTACATGTATATAAGTGCACCCATGCATTCAATGCCCACAGTGGCCAGAAGAGGGCACTGAAATACCACATTTAAAGGATATAGATGTCACTAGCTACTTAAAAACTTCAGTTCTTATGAAATATCACTTTTTATCACCAAATTTCAGAAATTTTCCTGTATTTTCTGACTAGCAAACAAGTCTAAGACAGTAGTTCTCAGATTTAATTTGGATGCCAGAACTGAAATGCTTGTTAAAATTTGGTTTCTTAGTGGTTCCAGGGTGGAACTTTAAAGTCTGCAATTCTGACCTTTCCCAGTTGATACTGATCTTACCAAACCTTAAACACAACTTTTCGTGGTTAAACTATAATAAGCATGGGCTGAAGATGTTTCAACTTTGTGTTTAAAGTAGAATAGAATCAACTTTCTCTGAAGCAATAAAGAATGAGATATTCACCTAGGTCTCCAACCTTTAGAAAAGGACTTCAAGGTTAAAAAGCTAAATTGAATGTTGCTCCTAAACCTTTGAAAAGAAGATATCCTGAAGACTTATGAATAAAATTTGAACTATATTTGAACATGTGTATATAAATTGTTTTTCATATAATTTAGAATTTTACAACATAGTCCACACATTATGTATTGGTGGTCCTTTTGGATTTTGGAAGAATTTAAATGAACTAAAATGCACAAATTTATTTTAAAAACCTTAAAGCGATCAGAGCCATAACTCTTTGCAGTTTTCCATTTGATCATTAATATTTTTTCTGAGATTCAGAAAAATAGATCTGTTGGTCTTGGAAGAAAGTGAAGTGTTCTGTATATAGTCCACCACTTTCCATTTTTATAGCACTTTTGTGTGCATTTTATTTCAGATCACAGATGATCATTCTCAGCAGGTGCAAAGTTGCTCATCTCTGCTCAAGGTCACTTGATGTCTTATTGACAACATGTCCATTGAGTTCAACAACCTGATCACAGAGTTCATTTGTCTGGGTTCTCATGACTGATCTGCATGTATAAATGTGTGACTTTCCTGAGATATTTGCCCTTTCTAAGGATCACTCTCCTAGTCTTTCTACAGCACTAATAGTAAAAATAAACTCGAATAAAATATTAATCAAACTTCATCTACCTAACTACTGTCCACAAAGAAACATATATAATGAATGTGCATATTAATTTTATTATAATAACCCCAAATGGTAACACCCAAATGCACTTAAACTGGTGAATGGATAAATAATTATACTACATCTGTATAATGGAATATCATGTAGCCTCTTGATACATACCAGAACACTAATGAATCTAGAGGACTTTATGCAAGGAAAAAAAGCCAATTCCAAAGGTCATTACTGAATGACTGTGTTTGTACATTATCCAGAAAAAATAAAGGAATGCAAGGTTAATTATGGAAGGAGGGAGAAGTTCCCTTTAGGAGGTGCAAAAATGTTCCCAGTGTGAATATAGTAACCAATGAACTATGAATATACTTTTTTCTAGTAAAACTGTATTATGTTAAATTATACTATTTGAAAGAATGAATTAAATGTGAATTATATCTCTATAAATTTTTTAAAACAGCTTAAAAATTTGGACTTTAAATTAGTTTTTAGATAGTTTAATGGAAGAAAACACCGGATGCTTGTCTTTATCATTTCCTTGTTAAAGGAAAAAAGTTTATGGAACACTCTGGGGCGGGGAAGCATCCATCTAGATATCAACAGTGCACTGCGATCCCTCAGAATGTCTAGATGTTTTACAATATTTCTTTACACTCATAAATTTTTTAAAAATCAAATACTACCACAGAAGATGCTCTAAAGTATTTGACCTGGAAAGTTCCTGGAGTCAGACCTGCTAATTAGGACAGCTGCTTCAATTAGAAAAGCAATTTGAGGATAGTTTGCCTGCTGGATGACTGACAGGATGCAAGAACAGCACAGCAGAGCTGTCCGGACCTCGCTGACCTATGAGCTACAGCGCAGGCCACACAACTGCTGCTTGGATTTCATGTGAAGACAGCCAGATCCCGAGTGTGCTTCTGAAGAATGACAGGAGGGGACAGGAGAGAAACTCAGGCCACAAGGCTGACGTCTGTCTTAACTTTGGTCTTATGCCCAGTTATGCAACTTCCTTCACTGTCATGTGAAAGAATCCCTTATCGGAGTACAAGTGCTGTATGTAATAAAGAGTTGCATACAGTGGGAAAGACTACGAGGGAAACAGACTGTAAGAGGGTGACACAGAAAACAGAACACAGTTTTCTTGTATGGAGGTTAATTTATTGGAAACTTACCATAAGCAAAGGAGATTCCTCTCAGGAGAGTTGGCTTTGAATTCTCAGAAAACACCACCAGCTTGGTGTCTTCCTTGGGCCCCAGGAGCACTGCCTCCGGACCGGCCCTGCCCTCACCTCTCTCTGCTCCCCCGGACCTGCACCACCCGCTAACTCTCCTGGCCTTCTACCCTATCCTCAGGCCTCTCGGGGTGGGTCCATCACGGAGCCGCGCATTGACTCCCCTGGCCTCATTCGCCCTTCCATCTCCACCGCTGTTCTCTGCTCCTGGTTTGGGCCCTGTGCCATTCCTGGTCTTGGGTCCCCAGATACCTGGGGAACTGGTGCTGCTTCCTGATCGTTTTCGACCAGGCCAGCTTGGTGCCTTCCTTGGGCCCCAGGAGCACTGCTTCCACGGAACCTGGCCCCGCCCTCACCTCCTCCTGCTTCCCTGACCTGCACCACTGGCTAACTCTCCTGTCCGGCTCTTCCGCCCTCAGGCCTCTCTGGGGGCAAGTCTACCCTGTAGCCCTCCACGCCTTGACTCCAAGCGCTCACCCTTCCATCTCCCCCGCTGTTCTCTACTCCTAGCTTGGGCCCTGTGCCATTCCTAGTCTTGGGGCCCCAGACACCTGGGGAGCCACTGCTGATTCCTGACCCTGTTCACCCCCACCGGCTTGGTGCATTCCTTGGGCCCCAAGAGCACTGCCTCCGGACCCGGCCTGCCATCAACTCTCTCTGCTTCCCTGGTCCTGCAACACCCGCCAGCCTCTTTCTGGGGCTGACAGCCTAGCATCCCTGCGTGGCACGGCCACATCCAGGGTCTCAGTCCAACACCCAAGTTCCTGAGGCCAAAATCATTCTTAGAAGATTCC
>NW_008340939.1:449449-459723 GCF_000622305.1 Nannospalax galili
AGCAGGACCTTTGACTTATCTTCACGTAGATGGTACTGGTAAAAGAAAGGAGCCAGGGGCTCCTCCCAAGCCCACGGGACCCCTGAGGAACAGATCCTCTAATGACCTCAAGAGTGAAAACAAATCAGTTTATCTGGTCCAATGGTATGTCCTTAAACACCCAAAAGGGAAGTATAACCAAAGATTAAAGGGGTCAATATAATTTCATAAGAGCATACATATATATAACTAAAAGTTTCTTGACAAACAGCAAAGCCAGACAGGCGATACCTTCAGTCGAGTTCTTGGCCAGGATGGATAAAGGCTCTTCCAGACAGTAACCCAACATACTACTGGAGTATTTTGCTTTCATGTATGTAGCTGCACCACATGTGTGCATTTTCTGCAAAGACCAGAAGAGGGTGTTGCATTTCCTAGAGCTGGAGTTACAGATAGTTGTTAGCTGCCAGTGGGTGCTGGGAATGAAAACTTGGTCCTCTGAAAAAGCAGCAAAGGAATACTATCAATGGATTGCCGTTGATAAGGAACAGCTGATCCTCCTGGAACAGGGACCTCTGGCTGACTAGATTTACCAGAAGGGCAGACAGGGGGGAATGGATGAGGGTGCTGGCAGCACAGTGGACAGTGGCAGGGATAGCAGAGGATGGGGCGAGGGGGTTGCACTTTCTGTTTTTGTCGGGGGGCCCAGGAATACTATCAATGGATTGCCGTTGATAAGGAACAGCTGATCCTCCTGGAACAGGGACCTCTGGCTGACTAGATTTACCAGAAGGGCAGACAGGGGGGAATGGATGAGGGTGCTGGCAGCACAGTGGACAGTGGCAGGGATAGCAGAGTATGGAGCTAGTGGTTCGAACTTGCTGTTCTTGCAGAGGACCTGAGTTTGGTTTCCAGAAACCATGTGGACAGCTTACTACCTCCTATAACTCCAGCCCCAGGTAATCTGACATCCTCTTCTGAACTCTATAAGCACCTGTTCACATGTGTACACAGATACATGCAGACATACACATAATTGTACACATAATAAAAATAATAAAAGTAAACATTTAAAAGTAGCATATATCACCACAAATGAATTGGAAGCAGAAAAAGAACAAAAGCTAGACTGAAATTAAAGAGTTAGAGTCATGATATTTTATAAGACATGTTAGCCTAAAATTTTTCTATTTTCAAGTCTTTATCTTTCTGCATGAAAATAATATAAACATGACATTCAAAGCAGGCAGAATAGGAACAAAATAAATGAAAACAATTAGAAAAATATTATAGGCCTGAAGAGCTGGCTCAGTGATTATGAGCACTTGCTGCTTTTTCAGAGGACCAAGTTTTCATTCCCAGCACCCACTGGCAGCTAACAACTATCTGTAACTCCAGCTCTAGGAAATGCAACACCCTCTTCTGGTCTTTGCAGAAAATGCACACATGTGGTGCAGCTACATACATGAAAGCAAAATACTCATACACAAGACCCAGTGTACAATTCCTAGCATCTCAAACAGTTTACAATAATTAAGCTGGGTGTGGTGGCACATACCACTAATCTCAGCACTCTGGAGATACAGGCAAGTGCAACTCTGTGAGTTCAAGGACAGCGTGGTCTACATAATGAGTTCCAGGCCAGCAGGGGTTACAGGAAGACCCTGTCTCAAAATAAACCAAGTCCAAAGTTTAAAAGAATTAAAAGATAGTACTAGATTAGTAAAGAATGAATGCAAAATTAAACATTAAAATTGATACAGAGACACATTTAAAATAATCTGGATAATTGAAAAGCCTTTAAAAGTCACTGTAGTGTTGATTTTCTCAATTGTATCATTGTAGCACAGGCTACTTTAATTCACTTCTTTCTTGGTTGCTGTGGCTCTGGTGTCTGTCTTACAAACAATTGCCAAACTCAAGGTCAAAATTCCTTTGTCTTTTCTTAGGGCATTTCTAGTTCTGCCATCTCTCTCATTTCGGGTCCAGTTTTATTGTCCGAGTTTTCTCCTACTTCATACTTTCCTATTTTTCAGTGTATCTTGTAAGTTTTATTACAAGCTAGGAAATCTAAGTATTACCTATCTAAGTATTTAGACTTTTACTTTCAGGAGACTATTGAGTGTGTTTTCCCAAAGACTAATGACACTTAATAGCTTTTGGGCTTTTCTGAAACTCTCCCTCATGGGTCTTTCTCTCTAGTTACTTTAATTTCTGCCCCACAATTTCCAGCCATCTCAGCTTCTGTCTCAACTCAATAAAAATAAATGAATATTCTGCTTGGGGCATCTGTCATACAGGGTGGTCCAGCATGTGGATGGAACATAAGGCCATGGTTCCCATAGGGCTCACCTGCTCTGTTTCCTCCCCCAAGGACAAAGTTCAATTATGCATGTTACCTAATACCTGGAGACATTCTATATGTTTCTATCCTGGTTTCCAGCTGATGAGACTGATACACTTAGTTGCACTGAGGCCTAAAACAGAACCATCAGAAGCCTCTAAGGGGAATCACTGTAGGAGCGGCAGTTTAGGAAGACAGGGTTGAAATGGTGGTTAAAACAGAGCTGCAAGTTAGTCTCGGAGTTCAAGGAGAGTACAAGTTAATGAAACTGTTCCAAATTATTGTATGAAAGGCAGCAAGAGGATATGAAATCCTATTTAAAAGACTTTATTCTGATTCTTATTCATTATACCAGAGATTCTTCCCTCTTGTTATAACACAGAATCATTCATGGATTTAGAAAAATACAGGTCATACCCTGAAATCTACCCTCTTGCAGTCTTTAAAGATGCCAGGAGGGAATAGAGTTAATAACATATTCATTGTGATGGTTTGAATGAGACTGTCCCTCATAGGATCTGAGTTCTTGGACTTCTGCCCCCAGTTGGTGGTGCTGTTTTGAGAAGTTTTAGGAAGTGTGGCTTTGCTGGAGGAAGCACATCCCTGGGGGCTGATTCTGAGAGTACTTAAGACTTATCAGACTTCCACTTGCTCTGTTTCCTGTGCCTCCTTGAAGATGTGATTGCCCAGCTTTCTGCTCTGGCCATGTTCTGCCACCATGCCTGTCCTGCCATTATAGACTTTAATTCCCCTGGAATTGTAAACCAAATAAATTCTTCCTTCTCTAAGTTGCCATGGTCAAGGTGTTTCATCACAGCAACACAGCAGCAGAAAAGTAACTAATGCACTCATCATGCTGTGCATCTGGTATAGAGGACACAGGGGCCTGGGAGACGGCTCAGGAAGTAAAGTGCATGTTGCATAAGCATAAGTGCCCTAGCTCAGATCCTTAGCAGCTGTGGGGAAAGGTGGGTGTGACAGCACATCAGTAACATCAGTTCATTGGCCAGTCAGCCTGCCTCAACCCATGAACTCCAGGTTCAGTGGAGACACTGACTGAAAAAATAAGACAGAGAAAATCAAGGAAGACACTCAGAGTTGATCTCTGACTTACACACACACACACACACACACACACACACACACACACATGCACATAAACAACCACAAGCACATGTGTAGACATATGAAAAAGTACCATACATATATGAAAATGCACACAGAGACAATCTAAACTGTTCTGCTTTGTTTAGTATAGATGTACCTTAAAATTTATATTTTTTCAAAGCAGAATTTCTTTTAAAAATATATTTTATTGACTATCTGTATATGTGTGTGTATTTGTGTGTGTTTGTGTGTGTATTTGTGTGTGTTTGTGTGTATTTGTGTGTGTTTGTGTGTGTATTTGTGTGTGTTTGTGTGTGTATTTGTAGGGGTGCATGTGTGCCAAAGCATGCAAGTAGAGGTCAAAGGACAGTTTGGGAGCGTCAGGGTTCTGAGGATCAAACTCAGGTCACACATGGCAAGTGTTTTTACCCACTGAAGCACCTTGTCAGCCCTCAAACCTACATTTCTAAGTAATTTCTTCAGATAGTGTTTCCACATTACAGGTTTACTTTCTGAGTACAGACCTAGTCATTTCAGACAGTCTTTTGGAACCATCAGATGTCTCAATGGATATGGATTAAGTAAGTATTGATCAGGGGCCATGGGCTTTAACCTCCTCTCTACTGAGGCTGTCCTGTTACTCTGATTCTCGCTATGTATTCAAAGATATCTTGGAAACCCTTGATAGCCCCAAACATTTCCAACTTTTGTGATGAGGCCTATTGTCCCAAGTGTCATAGGAAGAATCTCTACTGCAATTGCTGAATGGAAAATTATCTTGTGAGTTCCACTCAGTATTCCCATAAAAAGTGTGTTCATACATGTAACTGCTCTTTTGCTTTCACAGCTGGTCTTTTTGCCTGCATGGCTCTTATATTTTGTATGTCCTGCCAGACCTAGTTCTGTAGTGACAAGGATGCCAGAAAGCCCATACCCCAGGACCCAGACTTTTGTCCAGTGAGACTGTTCACTCAACAGGATCTGACAGCATCAGCTCCTTTTTCTACCTACTCAGTTTTCTAACAAAAACCCAAATGGTCGCTTACTTGTAGAAATTTTAAGACAGGAGGAAAATTGTCCACTCTCTGAGTCCTCTGCTAAGCCAGCTGGCCTGCGCTCCCTCTTCTGCAGCTGTGTGGAAGCTCCATGTACATTTTGACCTCCATACCACAGAGTCAGTTCTATTCTGTGTTGGCTGGTGTTCCTTGGCAGTGAATCATGTCATCTCATTTTACACATTTGAACTAAGAAATTAAGTTCAATTGGATAATAGAAAGCCCAGATCATCCCTCGGGGTACAATGAAAAACATTCCTGACCAAGCTCAAAGACAAGAATCATAGACTGGCATGAGGGCAGAGTAGATGCGCCCATCTGCATCTTTGTAGTTTCCTTTTAGCTCATTCAGACAAATAAATCTGCAGGGATTAGAAGAGGAGGAGACCATATGTTAAATTCCAGGGGGAAGGTCTGCTAATTAAAATAGTTATGGAGTCATAAAAGAGATATTTTTAAACAACATGCATCAAACTCTGAAGCAAACAACCTCCCTCCAACTTGGCTGTTATAAATGGAAGTTTCATTATACAAATGGGTAACAATGACTTGCCTCACACGCAGGAGGCCCTAAGTCCAACCCAGTGCTATCATCAAAAGGAGAAGGGCGACTCCCATACAAATGGGCATCAAATTTATTCATGACCCCTGACCTCCACCCTTACATCTTTTAGTATCGATCATGATACATCCACTTAAAGGTTTAATGTGACCAACGCTAATATTTTTAAGTATGCTAAATTTTCAAGAAAACGAGAAAAATGTGTACTACAAACAAGACTTGTTGGATTCATATGAAAGATCTCAGGTACAAGTTAAGAGTATTGGTAGCAGAGTGTGCTGGACGCTCACCTAGTCATGCATCATATGTCTATTTTGCATTGTACTGGTGCACATGCATCAATGAACAAGATCCTATCCTCACAGTTGGGAAAGAGGACACGCAAAAAAGCCAAATGAAATATCCTTTACTATCAAATCTATTCCAGTGATGAATGCTTCAGGGAGGGAGAGCATTTATCTGCATTTCATAGTTTTCTGCCTTTCCAATAATGGGATGGAAAATTTAGGTGCTACATCTAAAAATCTTTTTATTTCTGAGCGTTTACATCAAGAACTGGGCTAGTAAGAGATCTGGCACTGTAAGATATCTGTGCTGCTAATGTGACAGATATCATAGAGAAAAACTTGAACTACTGTCATGAATAGCAGCATGAAAACCGTTCCTTTGACAGAGTGAACAGCAGACTTCTCTCTAAGAGGGTGATGTTTCAGAGAACCTGAGAACAAAGAGTTTGCTGAGTGAAAAGTGGGGGATATGTCTTTCTCTCTGATGTCTATGGTGTTCTCAGTCATTAAAATGATGTATGTCAAGGCCATGAAGCGGGAAAGGACTGGAAGGAAAGTACTGAGCTTCAGGATGGGTGGTGGAGAGGCCCGTGTTGAGGATGGAGATAAAAAGAGGTGTCTAACCTTGTAGTGCTCAGTATTTTTGGATTCATTTTAAAGGCAACAGTGGGCCAGGTAAGGAACGGTTATCTTTTACAACCCTCTTCATGAAGGAACCACATAGATTATCTGTTAGGGGAATAAGCTGTCCATGGAGCAACACCAGTTTCCTATGCATCAAAATTTGAATTCAGTGCTATAACTAACCCAGTTCTTCAGATTGAGATATTGAGAAATGAATCTTCTAATATCCAAGGGGACTGTGGAATTGATATGATGTTATCCCACACTATGAAGAAGCAAACAGATAAATGTAACCTGGCTGTGACTTTCATTTGCATATGAGTAAATGATGGAAAATACAATCAGCACACATGGAGGAAATGTAAGTCTCATGAAGGGGAGCTACGGTACAAGGCTGTGGGAATGGCTTTTACAATACTGACATGCTATGGGAAATGACTTTTACCTAACCTTACAATCAAAATGGTTACTCTTAGATTCGAAATTACTCAATACTATATGAGCTTCAAATATAAATATACTAGGCCGTGTGCATCTCTTGTACATAAAACATATAGTCTTCATTCCTAATGAGTCTTTTTACCCTTGACCCAGAGCAATGTATGAATTGGGGCGTGTGTGTGGGGGGGGTATGTGTGTGTGTGTGTATGTGTGTGTATGTGTGTATCGTGTGTGTGTATGTGTGTATCGTGTGTGTGTGTATGTGTATGTGTGTGTATGTGTGTATCGTGTGTGTATGTGTGTGTATGTGTGTATCGTGTGTGTATGTGTATATTGTGTGTATGTGTGTATCGTGTGTGTGTGTATGTGTGTTTATGTGTGTGTGTATGTGTGCATCGTGTGTGTGTATCGTGTGTGTGTGTATGTGTGTATCGTGTGTGTTGTGGATATCAAGCAATTGCTATAAACAGTGTATACTCTGGAAACAACAAAGATTATCCCATTTGTATTGCAAACAACGGTTGGGATTAGATTGATAACATCTGTTTGTTAGCTGTGTGCTATTCTAGGTCAGTACCAAAGAGAAAGGGCAAAATCTTATGATACGATAAGGATCTACTTTTACCATCCCTTTTCATGCTGAATATACTGTTCCAATAGAATACAGAGCAATCCTTGTTTGAGAGCACAGGTCTGAGAGAATTCTGAAGGGGCCGGTTGTCAGGGCAGTTTGTGCACTCATGTCTAAAATGGATGCTGAGTCAGGTTGTTTTTATTCAGGCTTAGACGTAATATGGCATTGCATAGTACCACCACATAAGGCAAAGATACATAACTGCCAGCGGATAAGAAAAGGCATCAGAGCAGTACAGGGATGAGGGGCACAGTGGACCATTCACCAAGGGATGCCAAGCCAGGGGAGCCCTGGTCTCCAAAGCTGACCAGAGAGCAGAGGCATCTACAAGGAGGCTGCGAGCAGCCTAGCATACTCCAGATGCCATGCTCCAGACTCTAGATCCAACTCCACGAGGCAAAAAAAAAAAAAAAAAAAAAAGGAAGAAACACAACTAGAGGCCATGGAAACAATCACATGGTAATTATAAACAAAAAGTGAATCCCCAAACACAAAAAACAAATCACCAAGAAAAAAAAAAAAAAAAAAAAAAAGGAAGAAACACAACTAGAGGCCATGGAAACAATCACATGGTAATTATAAGCAGAAGCTTCCCAAATGAACTGACTAAAAAATCCATACAACCAGGTACAGAGTAAGGATGAAGAGTCCTTCAAAGCTAAATGAAGAATTAAAGAAGAAAGAAAGAAATGGAAACTAATAAAAAGGACAAAACTATTGTTAATGGCCAACAGGAGTCAAATGTACATACAATTGTTATTTTTCAAGAAAGAACAAAATAAATCAAAAATAAAGCTGACATTTCTGAGCTCTGTTATTTAGTCCACTGTGTTAAATTATTTCTGCTAAGGACTGTGTTAGAGAATGTGTGAAGTACACTCAGCCCTTGTATTAGTTACTTTTCTGTTGCTATGATGAGGCACCATGACCAAGGCAACTTATAGAAGAAAGAGTTGATTTGAGCTCAGGGTTCCAGAGGGATTGGAGGCCATAATGGCATGGGAGGCATGGCGGCAGAGGTGGCTAGAGCAGAAAGCATAACAATGACATCCTCAAGCAGGCACAGGAAGCAGAGAGAGACAAGAAATTTGATAAGGCTTAAGAACTCTCAAAGCTGCCATTGACATGCTTCCACCTAAATCCTCCCAAAACAGCACCACCAACTGGGGACAAAATGTCCAAATCCTTGGAGCCTATCAGAGACTTTTGCATGCAAACCATGACATTCCACCTCCTGGACCCCAGGGGCTCATGAACATATAAAATGTGAAATGCATTTAGTCCACCTTCAAAAGTTCCCATAGCCTTTAATAGTCTGAATACTGTTCAAAAGTCCAAAGTCCAAAGTCGCTTTTGAGTCTAAAGGCAATCTCTTAATTGTAAGCCCCTGTAAAATCAAAAGACATATTACATACTTCCAGAATATAATGGAATTGAATGCACATCCCCATTCCAAATGGATGGAATGGGGGCATAGTGAGGAAATACTGGATTAAAACAAAACCCAAAAACAGCAGGGTAAACTCCAAGTCCATTAGCTCCATGTCCAACTTCTGGGACTGTACTTCCAGCTTGCTACATGCCACCTACATCTCTCTCCTGGAATGGTTCCACTCACTACATGCAGCTGTCCTCAGCAGATGTCTCACGGGGAGATGTCTAGCATATCCGGAGTCTTTGAGTCTCCACTGCCAACCAGACTTAACCTTCCCATCTTCACACAGGTCGCTCAGCCTGTCAGGGCCTTCTTCATGCAGAAGTGCCCCTGCTGTACACTGCCTGGCCCTTTGGCACTGTCAAACTTCAGAGGAATAACTGACTCCTTCACTCTTGCATCTTTCATGCCTCTAAAGCCAGCATGACGTGAAAGGCATTGCCAAGTTCCACTGCCAGCCTGGGATGGACTCTGGCTGCTTCATCCACAGTAGCAGCTTTCTATGCTGTGGTTTGCTAGGAGCAGAAAACCCCTCCTGCCTTTTCCTTTCACAAGTTAGAGGCTTCCAGGGGTGTGGTCCATCCCTGAGGATACTGCTCCATACTTCCAGTGCAGATCTAGAGGCTTGTCCCTAAAGATTCTAATCTTGTTGAAGGGATCCTGCCCTTCAGCGCATGCCTTGCCGTCAACATGTATCTTCCTAGTGCTCCTTTTCAATTCAACCTGTATGTTCTGCATTTTTTCTCCCCCATTTGCTCTTTCTCACTGTAGATCTACTTAATAATCACCATTAAAAGCCACACCACCATATCTATGTTAGGCTGTCTTGAAATTCCCTCCACCAAAGAAATTAGTCCATTAATTTTCAACTTAGCCTCAGGGTAGCTCTTAGGCTGTAGGCAGACAGCAGCCAGATGCTTTGCCAGAACATCCCAGTTGCTGTTTAAGTTCTTATTTCTCTCTGGAACTACTTTTCTGTCAGCTCTGCTTTCTTCCAGGCTCCTACTATAATGACCCCTTAAGCACTGCTTAATGGTTTTTCTAGTCCAAACTGCCAAAGTCTTCCAAACACCCACGTGGTCAGGTTCTTCACAATAACAGCCACTCTCTGTTATCAAATTCTGTATTAGTTACTTTTCTGTTGCTGTGATAAAACACTGTGACCAAGGCAATTTATAGAAGGAAGAGTTTATTTGATCTTACGGTTCCAGAGGCATTCAAGTCCATAATGGTTGGGGAGGCATGACAGCAGATGTGACCGGAGCAGAAAGTCAAGTGATCAAATCTTCAAGCAGGCACAGGAAGCAGAGAGAGACTGGAAATTTGGCAAGGCTTAAGAACTCTCAAAGCACCCCAGTGATGTGCCTCCCAGCAAGGCCAAACCTACTAAAACCTCCCAAAACAGCACCACCAACTGGGGACAAAATGTCCAAATACTTGGAGCCTATGGAGAACATTCTCATTCAAACCACCACAGTCTTCATTCTGTAGTTGAAATTTTCGTTCGCTTTTTTTTCTATTTCTACATCTCATCTTTTCCATGTCATCCCTATAGTGTAGCATCAACTATCTTGAATATAAAGAATAGCTACAAATTGGGGCTGGAGAGATGGCTCAGCGGTTAAGAGCACTGACTACTCTTGAAGAGGACCCGGGTTCGATTCCCAGCATCCACATGACGGCTACAAACCGAACCATCCATAACTCCAGTTCCAGGGGAATCCGAAGCCCTCTCCTGACCTCTGCGGCATTGCATGGCACAGGTGCACTCACATATATGCAGGCAATATACTCATACACATAAAA
>NW_008340939.1:459775-481984 GCF_000622305.1 Nannospalax galili
TGTTCCAACAGACAGGAAATGATGAAATTATCCAGTCATTAAATAAAATGGTAAATATTGCTATCAATCAGACATAACCCATCAAAATGTTAATAACAACAACTTACATGAATTAAGTTGAAGAGGTTTAAAAATTATTGGGCAGCTGATTACTGCTGGGTAAGGAAGAGCTGATCTTCTTAAAAGGAGGGACTCTAGATAGGCTGACAAATCTCAGTGGATGAACCTGCACTGACAGACACCTACAGACACTGACTTGACATGGTAGCCCTTAACACAAATGATAGAATGCATGAATTTCAGTGGTGGGGGGCTATGGGGAGTGTCAGTGTGGAAGGGTGTACAAAGATGATTAAGACATTCAATAAAAATTTTGCAGAAAAGAAGATAATTTTAAATACTCATAAGCTCACTATCTAAAATTTTTTAAAAATATTGTTGAATCCTACTGAGCAGTGGATACAAAGAAACATATTTTGCACAGTACAAAGTATGAGGAAGTGTAACAAATACAACCTTGGCAGAACAACTTGTCAGTATACCTAAAGAGCTACAGATAGTCACTGAATTTGTCCTTACAATGAAATACTATTAAAAATATATTTTAAATTAATAATAAGCATGGATTATGTGTCATCAGGCTGCATGTCATGGATTATTATGTGCATGTATATAGACACACTGATACCAGTAGACAGAAAGTAAATATTAAAGTTTATGAGTGGCTGACATTTTATTACTAGAAATTTATTTTATTCTTTGGACTCCTGATAGTTATTGTTGACCAAATGAGCATATATTGCTCTTCTTAAATATGAAAACAAATTAATAAAAAAGAAAGAGTAGAAAATAAATCCCAAGTAATAGTCTTTATAGACTCATGTTGATCAAGTGTATGGAATACACATATAATTTAAAATGCAATGCCAAATCAGTAGTAATAGACTTTTGGATTTTGTTGATAGCAGAAGAACCTTCCAACTAGGAGACAGGGTCTTCCTTCATTGCTTAGTCTGTCCTCGAACTTCTGGGCTCGGGATCTTCCTGTTTCACCCTCTGAGAACCTGTAATTGCTGGTACAGGTCCCTGTGACCAGCTACTTTAAAATTTCTTCAAGGAGTTTGTGAAAGACACAAGGTCATAAATAAATCTTAAAATTATCCAGAAGCTCTAATTGCTCATTATGCACTTTTACCATAGTATTACTAAATAGAATTTTTATTATGGTGAACAGACAAGTAGAATAACAGTCTGAAGAAAAGAATCCCCACAAACCTCTGTATGCCCTTTCTCCCCAATATCTACCCAGCTGACTCCCCTGTGTATGGCTCACATACAGATGAAACACCTGTCACCAGAGCTGAACTCGGAAATGAATCATTACCATTTATGCTTCTTTCCTTTAAATGGACTAGTCATCCCTTCAAATTTAAAAATAACCTAAAACTATAATAAAATTAAGACACTGCTTACAATCGATGTATATTTTAATATGAAAGTAGTGGTGTTGACAAACTGCATCAGAAGCTAACTTGAGAGGCTACAAGCCCACCTCAGATAAATCTAGTTGAAATGAAAACGAAAGCATTGTTGTTAAAAGCAACACAGACAGGATGCAGACTCTGGGTTGCAAGGCTCTGATGGCATCCTGAATCCTAACATGTGTCTCCTCAAGTCATTTGAGCTTTCTTGGCATCTTAAAATGAGATAATTAAGTAAATTATATAAAGATAGCATTTAGCTTTTTGAATTTTTGTGATGCCAATTCATCTCTGGAGCATAAGGCCTGTAGTACCCCACATCAACACTAGAGGGAAGGAAAACAAAGAAGATCAGAAAACCCACCATGTACTGGAGCGGAGAACAGGGTGTGAAGGAAGACAAGCAATCTGGCACTATGAACAGAACCCACGATTCAGCCTCAAGCATTGCCCTGGAAAGTTTCTGACAAGAGCCAAAATAGGAGTTATGTCTTAGTGGGACAGTATTTAAGTCACCATGCTCTGTTCATTCTGGGCAGAGAGGCAGAGACAGGCACAGGAAATTCAGTACCAGTACTGACATTATCCTGTTTACTGGGGTTTTGCTGGGGTCTTAGGATTTCTAGGGAGATAAAACTAAACTGTCCTTCCTCATATGTCGCCCCTGTCAGCAGGACTAACACATAGCTTTGCCCTCTGATCTGGCCTCCTCCAAGCATCCTGCAGGAGTTGCTTGCTAAATATGATAGCTACACTCTGTAGAAAGTGCTGCATCTTTAGAATGTTCTTGGTTCAGAAAGCAAAGAACGGGATTAGAGGGAAAGCTGGGTAGTTTGGAAACTGTGTATATGAGGGTTGGAGAGAGTGCTTGCTCCTCTGATGTAGCCTGAGGAGGGAGGTTGAGTGTTTCCATAGACTAGAGATGCTCTTATGAGTTCATAGGTGCAAAGGCCCTGCCCTGTCCAGAGCTTGTACAAAAAGTCAGTCAAAAACCCAGCAAGTTGGAGAGAGGCACATGAAGCTCCAGCTACAGTGGAGAGGCCTTGGAGGGTGAAGGCTGCTGGGCTGAGGAGAGTCCGTTTTCTTTGGGGAAGTGGCTTCTGTTAGGTGGCCCTGCTCCAGTGCATAGCCCTACCCCTTTGGACATAAGGACAGTGCTGTAGAGTCAGTGGGCTATAAATAAGGACATGAGGTTGAGAGTTGGGTACAGGGAAAGGGTCTGGTGGGGCTGAATGGGGAGTCGGGGTACAGTCCAAATACATTGTATATATATGTGTGAAATTCTCAAAGAATGACTAACATGCACACATACACACACAATCAATCAATCAATCAATCAATCAATCAATCAATACAACAGCAAACAGAGATGTTTCTGAGGTAACAAGACCATAGAAGAAGTGTGACGGGCTGATGGCAGGTGATTAGGGTGGTGGCTTTGGGGCCATATGAAGGCCACACCGTGCCCTCTTAGTGGATGAGGTGAAGGCCATACCACGCTCTCTTAGTGGATGAGGCCACTTGGAGGTAGTATGACAGAATGTGTGTTCACCATATTATTAGGCCTTCCTACCCCATAAGGTATTGTCTACAGGAAATAACGGGAAGCTAGTGGGGCATTTTTGCTGCTCTGCTTGTGGTGCCTGGGTTGGGCAACCAGGTTCCATTTTATTTAAATCTCAGTAGAGAACCAAAAGTAAGACAAAATTAATCCTGAAAAAAAAATTCAGCTTAATTCTTAATGCGGTGACTTAAACAATGGGTTTTAAATGGAATTTAAAATTAATATATTCTTAAAATTGAAAAATAACTGCAAAATGAAATTCTCTAAAGCAGCTCATACCTAATAAGCCTCCTTATCTCATATAATCCGTGAGACAGGAGGGAATGATTTTTATCTTCGTTTCCACTCAGGGTAGAGCTGGGTTTGTGGAGTTTAAGCCAATTGCCCAAAACCACAAGATAAATGAATGAGAAAGCCCGCCCTTCCCTCCAAGCTGCCTGTGGATCTGTAAACCCCACATACACAAGGTGTCAAGATCTCCCAAGAAACACACAGCTTAGCATGCAAATTGAGGAAATATTCAAATTTGGATTTTAGTGCCCACTATTCACACACAAAATGATAAATGTTCTTCTATCTTGTGAAACAAGAGGAGGAGGGTACCCTGGAGGCCGACAGGATGGGCTGAGGCACCGAGTCATTCCAACCTCCTTAATATAAAGGAAATTTTCAAAACACATGGAAAATATCATTCTCTCAGAGTTCAAGACACAAAATTTTGAATAAGAAAGCACACAGCTGCATATGTGTTGATTGAATGATTGATTGATGACAAAGAGAAATAAGAATTGACTAGAAATCTGAGCTCAAGGAGGTTTGGACAGAGGAAGGCTGACAAGAGCTTGAGTTCCCCAGGATCATTCTCATGAGGGATGAAGACTGGGAAGCACTCAAATGTCATCTGAAAGGTGCTGGCCACCATTTCTGAAATTTGCAGGGTAGTGGGATCAACAGCTTTGCTGTTTGAACCTTCAGGTTCTCAGATCTTGTACTGGGAGAGCTGAGTGTGCAGGTCTGGGAATCTGTATTCAAAAGGCAGCTACCAGTGGCCCTAATGTTGCATATCTAATTGTGACAGGCAGGGTCTAATGCCTGCTCCGTGCCAGTCAGGCACCGTCAGCAATGATCCAAACCTTCCCTTCTACAGCTGAGAAAACTGAGGTCCAGAAAAGAGCAAATGATTTAGTCCTGTGCTAGGGGTTTAAACCTCTCAGATTTATGAGACATATAAGTGTTTAGAACTTTAAATCATGACAAAAAATACGATCAAGATTCTAAACTCAACAAATACTTTAAAAAATACAAAGCGTAAGGCTTGATAATTGCAAGTATCCCATGAATTTAAAAACTTTCCTTTTAATTCTCTTATGTCCCTATAGATTCTTAATGCCATCTTGAAGGAAAAACAGGGAAGGTTTATCATGCCCATTTCCCATGCAAGAAAAGTGAGCACTGGAGTTTCTGTCCATGTTCCTGGTTAGTAAAAAGCAGCAGAGGCCAAAGCCCAGTGGGAGCAAAGCCCCTGTTTTTCCATTATTCCAAGTGATGGAAAGTTGGCTAGAGTTCCAGCTGAGAATCACTATCCAGGGCAAGCAACTTGATGAGAAAAAAACGATATTTTACTGAGCCTGTAATAAAACACCTGAAGCCTTCCACGGTGGGGACATTGGACGTGCTTCCAGAAGACAGTTAGATGAACCCGACTTGGCAAATTCCATGGCCACAGTTACCAAGCGTGCCATGTCTGTGTGCTATGATTTGCCTAGCTGTGGCAAGTTTTTTTTTGTGCTAGCTCATACCAGAGTCTAGATCTGAGCCAGTTTGCAGGCACTTGTCCTCTCTGGTACATGGTGGGATTCTCAGATTTCACCTGGAGCGAAGGAAGAAGGGAGAGGAAGAAAGCTGGGAAACCCAGTTAGCTTTCCACCAAACAAGCAAGCTGTGGTGGTTTGAATGTCCCTGTAGGCTCTGTTTGGGGAGCATCATGCAACCTATAGGCAGTGTGCATGCTGGAGGAAGAGTTCTTCAGCCTTGGCAGACTTCTGGCTGCCCGCTGCTTCCTGTGCCTGCTTGAAGATGTGCGTGCTCAGCTTTCTGTTCCAGCCTCCTCATGCCACAATGCCTCCTCACTGTTACGGACTCTCCCTCTGGAACCATAAACCAAATAAACTCTTCCTTGTATTAGTGGCCTTGGTCATGGTGTTTCCTCACAACAACAGAAAAGTAACTAATGCACACACCATGTCTTTTTGTGACATCTGCTGGCAGTCACCAGCCAGGATCGGGAAGGAGTTGAGAGACGAACATATCATGCCCTTGAAGCTGTAGGTGAGGACCAGTAAGGCAAGAAATACAGGCTTCTGCCTTCCCAAGGGGTGCATTGAGATGACCAAGGTGCTACTGTATGCAGAGGCTTCTGTGAAGGTGGGGAGGTTTCAGCCCCAGCTAGCTCATTCAGCTGCCCTCAATAGAGTCATCATGGTTGCTGTTGTCTGTCTTAATTTGGATTAACTGCAAATCACTTCAGTTCAGTTCACATTTATTGAGACGACTTATATTCTGGGCACTATGCAGGTCTCCTGACAGTCTAAGGTAATTTCTTGCTCATAGGTCCAACAATTATGAAGCTCAAAGTTGCATTTTCATCTTAAAAACAAACAATGGTGAGGGCCCCAGTCTTGAGACACAGGTTTGACTAGGACTTAGATCTGAGCACAGTGCTTCAGGTGGCAGCCCTGCCTCCCATTCTTTCCCATGACATTATGAGGGAATATTTATTGCAGTTCTTTCACTACTTACATCACATTCAGTTACCAAGAAAAAAAATATTAGTCCTATTAAAAGGAAAAAAGAAATGCCAAAAAGAAATGCTTCAAATAAAGAAATAAAACTGCAGTTGGAAAAGACAGAAAAATCATCAGAAACAGACACAGCTATGGCAGGAATATTTTATTTACCAGATTGATAATGTGAAATAACTGCAGTTATTACCCTAAGTGCTCGAATGGATAGAAGAGACAGGATTCCAGAACAGACAGACAATACAAGCAGAGAGATGATCATTCCGAGGAAGAACAAAAAGACTTGCTAAAAATGAAAACACTGTCACAGAAATGTAGAAGCCTCTGATAGGCTCATCGCAGAGAAATGCGCTTTTCCAAGCGGAGCAAAGAATCTCTTTAGCATCTGGAGATGTCTCAGTAGAAAACACTAAACTGAAAAAACAAAGACAAAATGACTGTGAAGTAAACAGAAGGGGAGCCAGGAACTGTGGGACAATTACAAAAGACGAGCATGTGTGTAGTGGGAATCCAGGAGGGTAAATGCAGAGGACAAAGAACGGAAGAAATATTTGAATAGCAGCTTTCCCAAGTTACCCTCTGCTACCAATTCAGAGGTGCAGGAAACTCAGAGAACACCAAACAGAATGATAAACAGTCCCATGGGAGGCATAATGTTTCCAAACTACAGAAAATAAAAGACAAAGGAAAAGTCCTGCAAAAAGGCAGAGATAAGCTGGAGAGATGGCTCAGCAGTCAAGAGCACTGACTGCTCTTGCAGAGGACCCAGGTTCGATTCCTAGCACCGACATGGCAGCTTCAAAACCATCCTTAACTCCAGTTCCAGGGGAATCCAAAGCCCTCTACTGACCTCCGTGACATTGCACGACACGGGTGCACTCACACACATGCAGGCAATACACTCATACATATAAAATAAAAATAATAAATAAAATATTTTTAAAATCAAAACCAAGTCATACCTACAGAGCAAAGGTCCAAGATAAGAATTGAGCTGAGCTCTTCTAAAAAATAATGCTAGCAAGAAGTGAGCCAAGTGTTTATAAAGTGCTGAGGGGAAATACAAAGTAAATAGCAGAATTCTACGCCCTGTACAGTTACCCTCAAAACTGAAGGAGAAATGAAGATTTTCTCAGACAAACAGAATTTATTAGCAACAGAACTGCTTTGCAGAAATACAAGAGAAGTTCTTTAAGTAGAAAGACGATAGCCTAGATCAGAATCTCAGATCAAAAAGCTTTCATTTTCAATGTGCATCTTACAGCTTGTTCAAAATAATAGTAACAATGTATTCAATTACGTATGTGGTTATTACAATGCATATGCTTATATGCTGCTGTGTAACAGAAATGAATAATATAAATGAGACAAGACCTGGGGGAGGAATTACGAGTATATTATCATAAGCAAATGCATGACAAACTGTGATGGTTAATTTTGTCAGCCCAATACAGTCTAGGATCACTGGAAAGACTTCTCAATGAGGGATTGTCTACCTTAGGTTAGCCTGTGGGCAGGGAGTATATTATCATAAGCAAATGCATGACAAACTGTGATGGTTAGTTTTGTCAGCCCAATACAGTCTAGGATCACGGGAAAGACTTCTCAATGAGGGATTGTCTACCTTAGGTTAGCCTGTGGGCAGGCCTGTGGGGGATTGTTTTAACTAAGCTACTTGATGTGGGAAGACCCAGTCCACTGTGGACAGCACCATCCCCTGGGCAAGTGTTCCTGAAATGTATGAGTGGCGACATCAAGCCAGCACAAGTAAGCAAGCATCTCTTCGCTTGTGACAGTGCCTGTTTGAAGATCCTGCCTTGATTTCCCCACCAAGATGAGCTCTAACCTGGAATTGAAATAAACCCATTTCTCCTATAAGGTGCTTTCTGTCAGGGTATTTTTTTTTATCACATTTTAAGAAATTAAGATAAAACCCATGAATTAGCCCAATGTTACGTAAAAGATTTATATTAGTAACAAATGTATATTGTGAATTCCAGGGCAAATTTTATTTGAGTAAAGTAGTTTTTAAAATTATAATTGATAGGCAAAGAAAGGAGAGAGAATTAAATAATAAAAAGTGATTAAACCATGAATGACCAAAGAAAATGGAAGAAATAAATTGGGGCAAAGTGGTAAGGAAGGACATCAAATACAATCCAGTGATAGATGAGGAAGTAAATCAGCAATCACCTGAGCACCCAGGGTCTAAAGGCACAAGTTAAAAGGGATTTTCACAGAAGACCAAAACACGGGATTGTCACAGAAGACCAAAACACCACACCAGCTATGTGTTCTTTTCAGAGGTGAATACAGACCCTTGAAGCCCTGACATCTGAAAACATTTCCCAGAGTTCATCCCCAATAAAGTGACAGCAGCTCCCTTACTGCCTCCTACACTTGAAGTCACCGCCCACTGGTCCTCCCTAAACACCACATGTCATCAGTGATTCAGTTCCCAGGGTCACAGACATCCAGGAAAAAAAATGAATTTATTAACAACAAGCAGGCAAATAAATACCCCCCTCACAAATATGCTCATGATTGTTTTGACCCAGCAGTAGTAACACAACTAACTTCGCCTTTGGGATGGCCTCTGATTCCACTGGTCACTATCTTCTCATATACCCGACTGACGCAGAACCGATAGCAGAGAGGCAGTTTGGAGACTGGTAGTTTTTTCTGAGTGTGTTGGAAGATTTCTGTACCTGACTTCACTACAAGCCAAGCACTCGCCCAACACTGAGCATTTGTCTAGTTTTACAGTCTGCTTGCTAAACCCTTCCCAAGTGTACACATGACCAGCTGACAAGGAGAAAGGCCAGAAGGGATAAAATGGAGAGGGGAGAATAGGAAGAGGGGGGGGGAGAGAAAGAGAGGAAAGGAAGCAACTGCAGGTCACATGTCACTGTGGGAAGTCCCCACTGTGGCAGAAAAGGCAGGGCCTGGAGTCCTGACACTCAGTCACCACCCTGGGCTGCGGGAAATATTCTAAATGAACTGAATCCATGGGGTCACCCCCAAGGCTTTATAGTCTCTAGGAGAGCGTTTGTTCCCTCTTGGGTCACCCTTTTCTCCCTCTCTTCTCTTACACTATAAACTCTGCTCTGCTCTTCAGCCCTCCTCATCACTTGGCTCTTCCCTCTTCTTAAACAAATATCTTCCTGACCCGAACATTTCCCAGGTGGATGTCCTGACACCCAACTTCTCTGAGCTCCCTGCTCTTAACCTGGCACAGCCTGAGCTCTCTGGCTATTGATGTATCTGTCACTCTCTTCAAATGACTCTGAAGGGATGATTTTCCCCAGAACCTTGGTCCAAACCTCCCAGTGTGGACAGCACTCTATGGTTCTGTCTTTGATGTCCCTGGGAACAGCATCTCTTTTTTCTGGAGGCGTATCAAGTTCAGCTTAAGCAAACAAGGTTGGAGATAAAGAGGCTCAGTATTATCACCTGAGTATAAATTACTCAGGAAATGACCAGGAAAGAGGGAAACTGCCTCAAGGCTTTATCTAACATGGTGACAGTTCTATAACTGTATTTTGCTTCCAATATTGTGTTATCTGGTGGCTCCCCAGGGATGCCAGCCTGCTTGGTGCTTCTGTGAGCACATTTATAGGTAAACCAGAACAATGGCTCCTTCCTCAATCACTAACCCCTTCCTGTCACTAGGGGGCAACATGAGCCCGTTCATTTTGCCAACCCTGCTTCTTTGAAGGCCCTTAATGGAGGAGACATGATTTATGACTATATTTGTGTCAAATCACAGAACTCCTTTGAATATGTATATGTGTGCATGTATATGTGTATACATATATCTATATTCATACATATATAAATATATGTACACACAGATGCACATTCTTCTGCACACTCACAAAAGCCCCATGGCTTAGACAGACAGTTACTATATGCATTTGTCAGGGAAAGTGAGACACACAGAGATGGCTCGGCTGAGCCCAGTTCCCCAGACCATCAGTGTGGAAACGGCAGCAGGCAGCCATCCAAAGATCAACCCATGGTGCTGGGGCGCAAGCCGAAGTAGCCTGGAAAGGAGCGGAGGATTCCCTTCGAAGCCAGGAAGGAGGCTGGAGAGCAGAGACCCGCTGCACGTTTAAGGTATTGCAGGCAGGAGGCACAGCATGTTGACTGCACTGTCACAAACGCTGTTTTCCTGAGACAGAAAATAGAAAAGTTGCTAAGTTGGGCCTGGTGGCACAGGATTGTATTCCCAGCTATTTGGGAGGCTGAGAAGGAAGGCTTATGATAACAGAGCCTATCTGTGCTCCAGACTGTGTTCAAGGCCAGCCTGGGCAACTTAGTAAGATTCTGTCTCAAAATAAAAAGTAAAAAGATAGCTGGGGCATATAACTCAGCGATAGAAGTCTTCCCCAGCAAGTACGTCAATCCTTGGGGGGGGGGGGGGAGGAGGAGAGGAGAGGAGAGGAGAGGAGAGGAGAGGAGAGGAGGGGAGGCACATCAAGAGACAGGGACACAGAGAGAGGCAGAGAGAGAGCGACAGACAGAGAGAGAGAGGAGACAGAGAGAGACAGAGACAGAGAGAGAGGCAGAGAGAGGCAGAGAGAGACAGAGAGACAGAGAGAGAGACAGAGACAGAGAGAGACAGAGAGAGATAGACAGAGAGACACACAGAGACACACACAGAGAGAGAAGGGAAGACAGATTTGAGGGTTACAAAGACTATAATGCTGAGGTTCTGTGATAGAATAAATTAAGTATTACATTTTATTTTATTTCAAAGAGGGAAGAAGGAATCCTTCAAGTGTTCCAGGGTAGGAAGGATGAGACATAATTTACGTTTTGGGAAAGCTGTGTTGGTTGCTGAATGGAGAAAGGGCTAGTGGGGAGCTGTGTGCAAGTGAGAAGTTCCCAACACTGCAGTGAGAGCCAGTGGTGGACCAGACCCACAGAGGCTGCGGATGGGGGAAAGGGGCACGGGCCCTGTGGTGGGGTTTCCTTGGCTTTACACACTGTCCCTGGCAGAATCATTACTTCTCTGTGGTGAGGCCGCTCTGAGGTTGGCAGGACAGTGCACCACACAGAGCCCCAGCCCAGTAGATGCCACGGCACTCTAAAGTTATGACAAAATGTCTTTTTCATCACCAAATGTCTCTCTATTGAAAGCCCCTGAACTGGACAAGTCACCCAGCATAGACTTCCACGTGGAAAAGGTGATATTGGAGTAACCTTCCCAGGGCAGGTTTAGGATGGATCACAGCTTCCCATGTTCTAACCCTGTAGACTGGGAAAGCAGAATTCATCTTTCTGTTTCCTCATTAGGAGAGGAAGACACGATGGATTCTTAAGAGTGGCTGTGAGGTTTACTGAGAGAAAAAGCACCTTTCAAGCTTCCTGACACCTGTTCAGCCCATAGGAAATGTGACTGATTACAATGAAGAGCCTCATTCACAAGAGACTGAACCCCTCTCCTCTTCCCTTGGGATGTCCTAGCGAGCCCAGCCCACAAGGGACAGGCCTGCCTGCCCCTCATGCTTTCTAGGCATGTTCACAATTGCCTCCTCCACCAAAGGACTCTGAATCTATCTCACTTGGACCCATCAGCCCCAAGAATCAGCAGACTCATAGATGATATCTGGCCAAAGGCAGAGGCTCATACCAGGCCCTTTACCTTCCTGCGGCTCATGGGAAATGTAGTGGTGAAGAAAGTTAGAGTGGTTTCACACACCACCGTAGATCTGAACCCACCTCCACTGAGCCATAGTAATCTCCCCACTATTCTGGAAGTAAGAAAAGGGGGCTTTCTGTCAGACCTGGGTCTTCGTTATTGAGGATAAATAGCGCTGTGCCACAAAATGGATGCCAGAAAGAGTATTATGGAACCTGGAGAACCCTCTGGAGTACCCTAATTCACAGTGTGCAAATTACTAGAAGTCTTTAGCAGTCCCACTGTAGACAGGGTTACCAAAGGCCCAAGTCTCTTGAGAATAACATTGTTCATTTCCCTACTGGGACAGACCATCATTTGAGTTTGGAATGAGGGCACGAGAAGCCCCCAGGTGGCCTCCAATGAAGAAAGACACAGAGCTCATTAACATCCACCGCTCCCGTGTGTCACAAGAATCTTGCCTAGGTTTACAATGTAATGGTGCCTTGGAAATCATCTCTTGTCTCTTTACGACATTTTTCTTATAAAAACACCACTTTTTTGCAGTCCGTTCCTGGTTTTATCACTGTCCTTGTTAACGTTGTTTCAGGAGTATTTCATTGCAAGCCTCTTTAAATCTGTGACTCCTATGTCTGAGACACTTTTAATTGGAACTTAATGACAACATCTTACAACTCAACAATTCAATAGGATATAAATTTGGAAAGTTATTTCAGGGGTGGGTAAGAGTTGTAATTTAGTGGTAGAATGTTTGCTTAGTATGCATGTATGCACAGGGTGCTGGGTATGATAACCTGTACCAAGGAGAGAGGGCATATGGGAAGGGAGGAAGAAAGGGAGGGAAAAAGAAGGGAAGGAGAGAGACAGGGAGGAGGGAGGGAGAGAAAGAGAGAAAGAATAGATTTTTGAATTTCTGGGTACAACTGAAATTGTCATTGACAAGTCTGTTATAAATCTGATCACGTTTTAAGTTTTAAAACTGTTTTTCCCCTTTGACTTACACACTGTCTTATTTCCTTTTCCTTTGCTGTTATAAAATAATCTGACAAAAGCAACTTAGGAGAGAAAGGATTTATTTGGACTCACAGGGTACAGTCCATCACGATAGTGAAGTGTGCTGGATAGCTTTAGCGTCAACTTGACACATACTGGGTAGAGGGAGCGTCAACTGGGGAATTGCCTCCTTTGGACTGGCCTGTGGCCATGTCTGTGGGGCATCTTCTTGACTGTTGAGTGATGTGGGAGGGCCCAGCCCACTGTGGGTGATAGCACCCCTGGGCAGGTGGGCTTGTGTTGTATAAGAAAGCAGGCTGAGCAGGGGCCAGGTGAGCGTTCAACTTGACACATACTGGGTAGAGGGGGCCTCAACTGGGGAATTGCCTCCTTTGAACTGGCCTGTGGCCATGTCTGTGGGGCATCTTCTTGACTGTTGAGTGATGTGGGAGGGCCCAGCCCACTGTGGGTGATAGCACCCCTGGGCAGGTGGGCTTGTGTTGTATAAGAAAGCAGGCTGAGCAGGGGCCAGGTGAGCGCCAGTAAGCAGAGATCTTCCATAGCCTGTGCTCTAGCTCCTGTCTCCAGGTTCCTGCCCTGAGTTCCTACCTTGGGCTCCCTGATGAGCTGTGACCTGGGAGATGTAAGATAAATAAACCCTTTCCTCCCCAAGTTGGTAGTGGTCGAGTGTTTTCTCACAGCAATGGAGAATCAAACTAGGATATGAAGTAACAGCAGCAGGAGTTTAAAGAACCTGGTCATGTCATCTGCACAGTCAGAAGACAAGAATCATGAATGCTTGCTTGCAAGTGATCAGTTCACGCTCTCCACTTTATACAGTCCAGAACCCCCTGTCAAGGGAGTAGTCTGGCCCACAGTTAAAATGTGTCTTCCAACATCAATTAATATAATCAAGACAATCCCTCACAGACATTCTCCAAGGCTGATCTTAATGGAGACTATCCCTAACAGGTGTGCCCAGATGTGTACCTCATAGATGTCAAACTGGCAATTGATACCAGTCACCACAAGTATTAACTCTTCTCTCTTCTTCATATTCTGTGATATTTGTAATGCAGTATCTTTCAATTTTTGTTGTTTCTGGAGCATTTGTGTCTATTATTTGTTCAGATATTTCTCACATGCACTTCTTTCTTCCTCTATTCCTGGGCTCATTTCTTCTGGATGTTGGCACGTGGTTTCCTCCGTATCTGTTCATCTGTCTTTATGTTTCTAGACATCTGCAGCTTTCTACTGAGAGGTCTTCATCCCAGCCCTCCCACTCAGCCATTTCTTTGTGAAAAGCATCCACAGAGGATACTCTTGTGCTCTAGATTTTGAGTACTTACTGATTCTACCATGTTATTAATAATGATTTTCCTCATATCATGATTCTCAGTATACTTGCAACACCTTCCTTAAGATGCTGGGCTGTGTGCTCTAGTTACGTTGCTGCAGATTCACAGGTATGTCCAACAAGCAGGTGGCTTTGTCTTTGGGAGGGGGTCTGCTGAGCTCTTGAATAATTCTGATGCTAGAAATGTTAGTTGTTCAGGAACACATGTCAAATACTGCATGGAAGATACACCGAAAAAGTTTTTCAGTAATATAACTTATCTGGTCGTCTTATGGGAGTGAATGAAGAGATGTAGAGTGCTTCACAAGGTCTTAACTGTTCTCAAATAAAATAAGGTCCTTACAGTTCAAGACAGGCAAGAGGAAGTGTCTTCATGTTTGAGACCTAACTACCATCCCTGTACAGGTCACTTTTGACCTCACCCTTAATTCTCACTTCTGGTTCTAAAGGCAGATCTTTATGTCTTTCAGATAGGCAGGGTATTGTAAAATTAGCAGAGACTCGAAAAAATTGCTTAGAGAGAAATTATTTTTCTTTATCTTAAATTCAAAACCAACTATATTTAAAGACTCTATACAATTTGAAACTCTAAAATCCCAATGTGAATAGACATAATGGGGGATATTAAAACCCCTAGGTATACAACAAGGTTGGGTATCCATGTTTATTTTAATTTCCATTTGGTATTAATGTCCGTAAAGTTCAAAAATTCTGCCAGTGAGACTTGGGTACCATTAACATAGTCTTGTTTGATATTTCCTAAAATCACATCTGAAAATGAGCAATGCTAGTTAAGGGCTTTGAGTGACTGAGTGACTATATGATGAGCGTGCCTCTCTGGGTTGGTTGCTTCAGCATAACATATAATAGAGTTTCTTGGCACACTACTGTTGTGAAGTGCTTCACCAGAGAAGGCCATTCAGACAAAGTTTTGCCGAATGAAAGTCTTGCTGGTCAAGGCTACAAAGGTGTTGGAACCCCAGTGTGTAGTAGCCCCAAGCCATCTCTAAGGTAAGCTTTTGTACTGAGAAACCATAACTAGGGGTGAAAAGTTTAAGTTCCCAATCTTACAGGTGCAAATCCCCTTAACAATTTCTATTCTATTATGTAACAATTACTATTTTGCAAAAGCAAGCCAAGCATAACCTACAGAAGTGGATAAATCTGCAGTTAGCAGGTGCTCTCTGGATCAGGCTGACCTGTTCCCAAGACAACTGGGTCCTGCTGACATGCGTTCCCATACCCTGGGCCAAATGCCTGATAATTTCAGAGACTAGAGTCAGCCTAAACTTTAACATGGCATCGCTATGGTCAAGAAGGTGTCATATCACACTATGCAGGTGGTTAATGACCACATGGGAGGTGCTTCTCATTTCTACACTAATGCCATTTTGGTCAAATGGACATAAATATTATAGGGGGGACTGATAGAGGACTTTTTTTCCTACTACATTTAGAATTATAGACCAAATCACCCTACAAGTGGCAAATTCTTTGAAAACTGTAAAGGAATAAATAGCAATCAGCATTATTATTATGGAACAGTGAGATGCAGCAAGCGATGTTGCTAGGATCAGTCTCCAGGTTGTTAGAATCTGGTCCAGATTCACAGCCTTAGTAAAAGGCCTTATGATTGCTCCCTCTTACTAAAAGGAAGACACTGTTCATTGCCTAGTTAATGATATGGTTCAGATAGGCTTAGGCTCACACTAAGTTGCCCTGATACTATCTATGAATTGATCTTATTTTAAAAGGATCTGTAGGAGAAACGAGTATCATTCAGGGTTTAGTCAGAGAAACCAAAACCACACAGTAGTGTGAACAAAGAAAGTTTAAGACAAACTGATTATAACCGTGATGAGGGATTGTGATGATGAAGGGTTCCTTGGGAAAAATACAGGAAATGTTGAAGAATGTAGAAATAGCAAATATTAGAAGCGGCCACTTCACTGCGATAGCTGATCCTGTCAACGTGAATGAATTGAGAAATAGCTAGGGATTAGTAAAGTCATTTCTCAGTGTGTCTACAAAGGCAGTTTCAGAGAGGATTGACATGTAGGAGAGAAATTGAGGGAGAAGACACACTCTTAATATGGCAGCACCATCCAATAGGCTGGGTACTCAGATGGAATAAAAACGGGAGGAGAGAGGGCCACTCAGCTCGTGCCAGCTCCATTCTCGCTGAGCAGGTGCGTCTATTGCTGCTGCTGTCTCCTGTGCACATGGGACTCCAGTTCCTTCAGCCTTTTCAATGCAGATTCATGCTAGCGACTCTCCAGGGGCATCTGTGTTCAGCTTTGCACTTGAACCACAGCATTGATCTCCCTGTTCTGAGACTGCCAGCTTCTTGAAACAAGCAGTTACGGGTTCTCTGGTTCTTCAGTATGTGGAGAGACATTATTGAACCACCCAGACTCCAACTGTGCAAGCCAATTTGTTAAATCCCCACATACATGTTTTTTGACAAGTATATACTCTATTAGTTCTTTTTCTTTAGAGAACCCTGACCTTCCAGGTCTGAGAAAGAGCGTACAGGAAGGAGCCACACCAACTTCTCCAACATCCCTGGGTTACAGTTCCACTCCTTATTACAGAGTTTACTGGAAGGCAGAGAATCGATTTTCTTAGGTGCTATAACTTTCTGGATACCTGACTGACGAGATGTTAGGAAACATCAGTTCATAGGCAGGTGCTATGTGTCTGGCCTTAATGCAAAGCTGCCTGAGGATGGCTGGGGAATCTGGTGGTGAGTTGGTGAGGCACCTATAACAGCAGGCTGTGCTGCTGCTGCTGGCTGGGAATGATGTTGACCAGCCTGCCAGAGAGGAGCTGCAGGGTAGAGGATCCTAGTGAGGGGAGATCATCAGAACCAGGAAAAGAAGCTGCTCCCTTCAACAGTATATGCACAGAAGCACTTTGCCCTGACAACCTTAGGCCAAGTGGCAAAGAAATACTTACAAAGTCCATCCCAGTGGCTACAGAGTAAGACAAGGAAGAATGAATTTGGAGTTGAGGGGCAATATATTGATAATCACCTGTCTTAGTTTCTTTTCTGGTTGCTGTGATGGAACACCCTGGCAAAAGCAACTTAAGGGTTTATTTAGCTCTTGATGTCAGGACAACCCATCACTGATGGGCAGTCAAGGCAGCAAGAACTTGGAGTGGGTAGTCACTTTATACCCACAGTCAGAGAACAATAAATTCATACAGTATTAACTTTCCCTCTGTCTTATACAGTCAGGATCCCAGGCCCATGGAATGATTCTGACCACAAATTAGATGGGTCTTCCCACATCAGTTAATACAATCAAGACAGTTCCTTCACAGACATATCCAGCTAGTGTGGACAATCCCTCAGTCACTCCCCTCCCAGGTGATTATAGAGTGTGAACTAACCATCACACCACCATAGTTAGAATTAGCAGTGAGACTTTTGTCCTTTATAGACAACCATCTGAAGACAAAAATGGGTAGTAGATCATAGCTTTACCATGACAACGAGTCACCTGCATGTTTAAGTATAGACTTCCTGACCTCTCTGAAGGTCGGGTTCCTGGCCTCAGCAATGGGCCTTATCACTTTCATTTCTTGTCCAACCTCAGATCACAGGTATTTTCCTCTTGTAACTTGTTCTAAGGAAGAAGTTGTTTTTCTTTGTTTTTAACACCTAGTTTTATGACTTACTTTGAGTGTCCTTGTCCTTTTACTAAATTCTAATTTCATCACTGTGTATAAAAAGCCAAGAATTTTGGACTTCCTTAAAAATACATATTTAGATTTTTGAAAATAAGGTCAATTAATACAATTCTTTATTATATTTTTTTAATGTTTTATTTATTATTTTTATTTTATGTGTATGAGTGTATTGCCAGCATGTGTGTAAGTGCACCTGTTTCACACAGTAACAAGGAGGCCAGAAGAGGGCATCAGATATCCTGGAACTGGAGTTACAGATGGTTGTTAGCTGTCATGTGGGTGCTAGGAATCGAAACCAGGTCCTCTGCAAGAATAGCCAGTGCTCTTAACTGCTGAGCCATCTCTCCAACCTGTATATTTGATTTTTAAAAATTGATTATCTAATATTTGTGGGTTTTCAGATTAGGTTACAGAAAATTAGTAACCAAATATTTTCTCAGTAATTTTAATAAAATGTTTTCTCAGTTTCCTACATTTAACACACTTGGAATTTTCAATTCCACACACGATTTGACACTAAACAATACTTTTACAAAATCTCAAGAAACTCTTATCAATAGATTTTTCTATTGAGAAATTTGATATAGGCATGAACACAAAGATTTGGAGGGAAAAAAGTAAGATCTGACCTTGAAAGTTTCTTCCCCTTACTTTTCACATAAGTTCAAATGTCAAGAATAACAACAACAAAATACAACCTAGCTCCATTTTCTGTATATATTACCCGGAGTTCATAGTAAATATATTTTTTTCTTTCATATCATTAAAAATATAACAGGGGATGGAGAGATACCTCAGCAATTAAAAGCACTGGTTGCTCTTGCAGGGGACCTGGGTTTGGTTCCCAGAACCCATATGGCAGCTAACAACCATCTGTAACTCCAGTTCCAGAGGCTCTAAGCCCCACTTCTAGCCTCTGCAGGCATTGTATGACACAGGTGCTTTTACGTACATTCAGGCAAAACACTCATACATATAAAATAAAAACAAATAAATTGAAACAATTTTTTTTTGGTCTTTTTGAGACAAGGTCTCCCTGTAGCCCCAGCTGTCCTGAAACAATTTTTGAAAAAAAACTATAGTAACATTGGGTACATCTCCCTGCCTTATTAAAATAAATGTATCTTTTTAATGTTGTATAGCAATAACCAGCTTCATTTTGTGCTGAGGTGCTACCTATAAGTCCTCTAAGACCATCATTTGTTCTCTAAGCAGACATTTTATTTCAGTTTTTTTCAGATGACCTTTACTTTTATTCCCTAAAATGAGTGACTTAATCTCATCTTACTTTTTCCATGACTTATCAATACTGTGTCCAATAGGTTAGTGAGATCAGTTTCTTTTTTATTGAATTTTTATACAATATAATTTGATGGTATTTGGATCCCTTCCTATCCATACCTCACCTATTGTGTGTGTGTGTGTGTGTGTGTGTGTGTGTGTGTGTGTGTGTGTGTGTGTAGGCCTGGACCATGTTAAGAACTCACTACAGTTCAAGGGAATAAAAGGAAATTGTGTGTGTGTTTGCGTGTGTGTGTGTGTGTTGTGTGTAGGTATATATATAATATGTATTTGTAATTTATGTTCCCAAAGTTCTGCAGTGTGGAGACCAATTTCTTTTTTGTCTGAAAGAGTTTTTATTACATACTCTCAACAAGATCTAGGAAGAGAATGAAAATTGACTTAAGTAACAAGTAATTTATACATTTTAAGAGACTGTGTTTGATAATATCAGAAGCAGAACTATTTTGAATAGAGACATGTGTGTGTTTCATACAAAACATCTTAAGCATCTTTATAACCCCTCCCCCATCCGCACCCCCCTCATAACCCTTCCCCACAGGAGTTCATGAATTCTGTCATATATGTTAAGTCATATTGAGTCAAGTTACTGTACCCGGATGACCCTCAATGCAAGTTCATCCACTGGGGTCTAGTCAGACTATCTAGAACCTCCCCCTTAAATATCAACTTTCCTTTACCCAGCAGAGATCAACTGTTGATAGTTCTTTGGTTGAGCCCTGTTGCCCATTTCCCCAGTTCTATAATGGGACTTCTGTCTGATTGAGTGTGCATGGGTCTTGTGCATGCTGACACCATTGCTGTCAGTTGGGTCCCAGGAGTTTGTAAAACTGTTTCCATATGGTCATGCACCTCTTCCTCTGGCTTGCAGTCTATCGCATCTCTGAACTCTGATCAACTAGGAAGCTCTTTCGTGTAACACAGGACAATGAACACCAATGGTCACAAATAGGCAAAGCTTAAAGAATAAGAATCTGTAGAGTTTGGGTCCTTGGACATGACTTCTTATATTAAAATTTACCCACTCAGACCATTGCAGAAGAGAGGACAGACCAATTCCCTAATGCTCAAAGCCAAATCAATCAGAGAGTCTGGTGACTTTCCAGCCTATTTTTTCTCCCATGGTTGTAATCTGAACTTACAAGCTATTTTTGAGACCTTCAACAAATGCTTAAATCACGTTTACCTTCTTGGGCTTCAGTTTTTACATATGCAAAGCAAAAAGTTTAAAAGAATTATTTCCAAAGAAACTCCTCCTTCTCTAGTTCTATACTTTTTTTCAAACCATCTTTAAAACACAATCCTTATCTTAATAAACACGGGAAATCCCAAACAGCTAATAAAATCATTGTAACATTTCCTTAATCATGGATTTTAAAAAATAACTTTCTTAGTCTTGTGAAAATAGAGAAACAATATTGTCTAACAATTGATACATTCTAATGTTGGGGTTGTTTTAATTTTTTCTTCCATTTAACCAGGCTGATCACAGCAACCTGGGTGGCACAGGACACCTTGGTGGCAGCAGAGTCCAGGAAAAGACAAGAATCACATCACGTTGTCTTCATTGCCACACCCTGCTTTGTCTGTTCACAAATCTTAAACTGAATTATTTAATCAATATAAACCATAAAGAACTACTGAGCTGGAAAATATTGATATCAGTCTCTGGTTGTTTTTAAAGAAGATCAATGCCACAAACTTTATGGTAGATTTCACCTCAAGAAATAATTCTGGAAGGTTCGGCTTCTCAACATTTTAAGATTTTTCCAAGGTGAGTTAAAATGTATCAAGTACAAATGCTTATTTTTTAAGAGATTTGAGGTACTAGTTATTAATTGTGGGGAATGGACTTGGTACATATAGGAAAGATTCATTAAGTGGTGATTTCTTTTTTTCTTTTTTTTGGCCTTTTTTGAGACAGGTTCTCCCCATAGCCCCAGCTGTCCTAGAACTCACTATGTAGACCAGGCTAGCCTTGAATTCAGAGAGATCCCCCTGCCTCTGTCTCCCGAGTGCTGGGATTAAAGGCCTGCACCACAAAGGCCGGCCTCATTCGTTTATTCTTTAATGGCAATGAAATATCACTTCCCTCGTGCCTTGCATGGAGAAGGCATCCCAGGATTCTAGAGTGAGGTGATGTCTAACGTTGATATTGACACATTCTCGAATCACAGAACCTTCATGACTGGGACTCCTGTTCCATTCCAGAGATTTCCAGAAAGGACACCTTTTAGACCCAAACACAAGCCACAACCACATTTTCCCATCCTGTGCCCAGATGTTAAGAAGGGAAATGACCTCAGTGCTCCCAGAGAGATGGCTTCTTTCTCTCCCAGTGGGAGAGGTGTCATGTTCTCCAGATAAGAGAGGTCTTGTGTCAAGGCACAGAGGTTGAATGTCCTTCAGATAAGAGATGAAATGACACTTGGGCCACCGGAGAGTATGGGACTAGTCACCCCAGGACAATCACACAGAAGAAGGCTGTGAAGGATTGAGGGCTTGTAAGGCACCAGTAAAGCCCACTTGGCAGAGGCCTTATGTGACACACAGTCTTTTCCAAGTAACCCAGTGGGTTGAGGTTTCTGACTATCCCTTTGTTCCAAAGCTGTGCTCCTCCATGACCAAATCTCAGCTACTATCTAACTTCCCATGAAACACAGCACATTAACAGGTTTGGATTCTGTTTGGAAAAAAATATTCAAAGCAGCCTCTTTCTATTATAATCCTCCTGTCTCACTCCTCCTCCTCAGTGCTGGGATTACAGTCATATGCCACCTTCCTAGTGAAATTTCTGAATTTGTGTGTTTCACCTCTTTATATCATGTGGCTGGCAGGATGCATGTCAAGGAAAAGGCAGAGCATAGAGAACTGAAGAGATGTAGTGTTTGTGTGTGGGGATCATGGCGTTTTCAATACTCGCCTTCAGGCAATGCTGCTGAAGTGACCACACTGGAACCCCTAAAGGAACTCTGAGATGTTGATGTAGGTGGTCTGGGGTGCAGCCTGGATATAGAGGTTTGTAACAGTTCTCTGAAAATTCTGCAATGCAACACTGAGAACTGCTGTCTGGGTTAATCTTCCCATCATGTTCTTTTCACAATTGTACTGAATCAGTTCTATTCATTCACTGAGATTAGTGTTTATGTTGGTGCTTCCTTTAAATTCCTAGGGCGGTTGTTATTATTTGAAAATGATCTTTCTTTTTTTGCTAGGTTTTTAAATTATTATTCTAATCACCTTTCTCTGAACATATAATCATTTCAGATGTTTATTTTAGAGACTCTATTGAACGCTGCTGCACTAGGAAGTCCTTGCCTGTTCTACATCTGTGCTTTAGTATGCTGTCTCTTGCTTCTGGTGACTTG
>NW_008340939.1:481995-498516 GCF_000622305.1 Nannospalax galili
TATATCTCCAAGACGGTTTGACCATTTCTCTAAGCTCAATGCCCAGTTGTAGCACCACAGGTTTTCCTACGAGTTCTACAGTTCTGTTTATGAAACAGACTATGTGTGTTTCCTAACTGCAAAACACTTCACTGGATAGAACTGGGTTTTGAAATCTGCAGAGGAGCATTTCCCATCCTCCTGGAGCCAGCAAAGAACAGTCAAAGCTGCTCCCTGCTCTCCATAGGTGAATGAGTGGGCTAGGATGGCAGGTTTCCTCCACCTTGAAAATTCCTTTTATTTACTACCTGCTTCTTGCAAGTCAAAGGCTCTAGTTCCACAGAGACGGCACCCTGGTTCCCTGTCTCCCTAACACCTTATTGAGGTAAGAATGCTATTCCTCAGTTCTTAGTCTTGGCTCTTATTTCTGCTGTGAGATTTCCCTTTCTTTTTGGCATTTCTGCTCTGCATTGAGAATAAAGTTCATATGAGCTTACCTGACATTTCCATGGTTAGCTTGAAGAGGCTTTTAAGATTAGCCTGTTGTCTTATACACACTAGTCCTCAACCCTTCCCCGCCTCCCCTCAACACTCAAGTGTATAACCACGGCTCAGCAATGTTCTCTGGCTCCAGGATCCACCAAGCCTCCTGGGCTCTGTCAGCTCTGTTCTCATCATGGGACATACTTACACAGAGAAGCTGCAGTCCCTGCACGTCCCTCGTGGGTCATTAACTCATTTCCTTTCCCTTGTATTCATGACACTTAGAGTATTATAGTTTTTCTGTTGTCAAAATTATTGTCTTTTTATCTATGAGTTTCCTAAAAACACACCTGTCCCAGAACAGTTAGGGGCAAAAAGATAATTATATAGTATTATCACTTTAAATTGTGTGCGTGTATGCACTGTTGATTTTTTTTAAGAACAGATATTTTTACTACTGCTCCCAAAAAGGTCTTTCAAGGATGCTTATTTTTAACTAAAAGAATTTTATAAAATGTATGAGATTGCTAGCTAGTATTCTGGGGGCATTTAGAGGTGAAATCTACTGTACATTGTACATTTTATATTATAAACTAAAACCAAGTTCTACCTATATGCTGCATATTGAAATTTATTGAGTTGGTGAGTGGGCGCTTGCTAAAATCCTGTTTTATTTTTATTGTCTCACATCTCTTAAGGGCAGAGAGTGGCTTAAACATTTCTAAAGAAATAGAATAAGAATAGTAAACAAGAAAAGGAGAAGGTCACTCCGAAGAAATATAAAGCATCACAATAAAAATAATTGCAATGAAATTGGAAATTAGATTTTAAATTGCATCAGTCTATTCAGCTTTTCAAGGAACAAAGGAAATAAAGGAGAATGGAAGAGGCATCCCTCATCATATGTCTCAGATTGCAAGAAAATATTCCTGCCCTTAGTTTTAAAAAAAATCAGTCTCTTGCATGTGATTATCCAGCCTTGGTTTTGATTGTCTCCATTGTGATCCTCTTGTTAGGGTGTAATGAGATTCAGTCCTGCACATATGAATATCCACTGCCTGTCACCGAGCCATCTGTCCATGACTTAAAGGCATGAGCATACTGTCCTCAATGAATAGAGAAAAATGGAAATTTGTATCACAGTCGTTTCCCTTTGTTCTCCGTGCATGTCACATAGCCTCTCCCACGTATTCACCAGGATTCAGACATTTAGTAGGAAACCTGTCCAGAGACTTTAAAATGTGCTCTAAAACTGGGATGTGTTTTGACATCTGGGCAAACCCAATCTTACTGTGATTGGTTTACTTGAAAGCAGTTGTAGATTCACAGAACTGAGGAGAATCCACAGAGCTTTCCCCTCTAAATTCCCCTACTATAAACACCAGGCATTGGCAAGGCACAGTTGTTAACCTGATGAATCTGGACAGCTGTTGGTACATTACTAGAAAGCTACGTCCAGAGTTTGCTCTAGAGTTTACTTTGTCTTGTTTAATCCTTTGGGTTTTGCAAAATAAGCAATATGTCATGTATTTACATATGGAATAGACTCACAATCTTTTTAAAAAAATTTTAATTTTTTTTCTTATTTTATGCATGAGCGTTATGCCTGCATGCATCTAAGTGCACCCATGTCTTGCAATGCCAGAGGAGGTCAGAAGAGGGCATCAGATCCCCGGGTACTGGAGTTACAGATATGTGGTAGCCACCACGTGGATGCTGGCAACTGAACCTGGGTCCTCTGCAAGAGCAGCCCATACCCTTAACCGCTGATCCATTTGTGCAGCCCCTAGACTCACAATCTTAAAAACCCTCCATTTTCAGTTATTTATCTACAAGCTCCCAACCCTTAGCAACTGCTGTTTTTTTAACCATCTCTGGACTTTTATACTTCATAGAAAATGTTTGCCTTTTCAGGTTGATTTCCTTAATGCAAGAGTGTATTCTGTGGGTTTTTAATCATCTAGAGAATATTTTTATGTAGACCCATCCATCTTCTTTTCTTATACTTCTTCCTTTGATTTTGATTTTGTTCATTACTTACCACTCATCTCAGTAACGCCTATCAGCAGTCTAAAAATACGGCATCAGGAAAACCTAGCACGTGTCTGGAGTCAGATTTAAGGACCGTGGGTCACTGTGGAGATGGCTCAGTGGCTAAAGTGCTTGTGTAAAAGGAAATTTTAAAATGACCAATTCCACCTTCTTAAATATTGTTGAATGCTGTAGATAAATGGAAGATTTAAGTGTTCTGACCTGGCTTTCTTACTAATGCAATTCTGTCAAAGTCATGGAACTCAGTAAGAATTTGTTCAAACATAGGAGTTAATTATATTTTCTGTGCATCTGCATAATGCTTATAGGCTTAGTGATACTTCTGAGGATGCACAACCGATTCCGCCTATTCAAATAAAGCCCTAAGGCATCTCAGTAGGACTGCTCAAGATCCTCGGGAATCTCACCTGAGGATAGGAGTGAACACATTTTGGTTTATGTAAACTGGTGTTATTGACTCCACAAGAGTTACAAGAACTGTGACCATTCCAGAGACAGCCTGAGGGCAGTTTGCTGAAAGAGTCTGGGACAGGTCTCTTCTATTCTATGTGGAAGGGCTCTTGCAATCTAATGAGTTATATGGAGTCACACTATGGTAGCTACTTCCTGTCCTTGGTCCTCAGCTTTGAAGTGGGTGACCCACAGTCCTTAATTGTTTTCCATTGTTAGCTGGACACAGATGTGAACATCACAGACATCCCTTCAGGACAGCCTCCTTCTGAGGACTATGGCTAGCTGGCTTCCTCCAGCTGCTGACACCCGCAGGATCTACCCCAGTACATGCACAGGATGGCCTCTAGAAACTGGCAGAGCAAGAACTTCATTTCTGCTCCAAACAGGTCACCTCTCGTGGTTCAGCTTTCTTTCAAAGTTCCGGCTTTGAAGTGGGTGACCCACAGTCCTTAATCGTTTTCCATTGTTAGCTGGACACAGATGTGAACATCACAGACATCCCATCAGGACAGCCTCCTTCTGAGGACTATGGCTAGCTGGCTTCCTCCAGCTGCTCACACCCTCAGGATCTACCCCAGGACATGCACAGGATGGCCTCTAGAAACTGGCAGAGCAAGAACTTCTTTTCTGCTCCAAACAGGTCACCTCTCGTGGTTCAGCTTTCTTTCAAAGTTCCCTGAACCCTGGTAAAGACTTTGGAGGTCTGCATCATGTTCCAGTGGCTTCTCCTGCCCAACTCGTCTTGTTCACGTTTCTTTCCTTTCATGGGGGTTTCTCTTCAATAAGACTTTCACTTTCTGAATTCTGTGTCAGTGTCTATTTCCTACATTATGTATTAGAAATGAAATTAATTCACCAAGTCTTTAGCTTCAGAGAGTATGACCCTTTGTGAAACCTCAGTATCATAATGAACTGACAAGTAACCCCGTCTTTCTCATCACACCCAGGGCTTGCTTATGAAAACTTCCTTAGTTTTCTGTCTCTGGCAAAATACATGAGATGGTCAACCTAAAAAGTGAAAAGAATTATTTGGGATCAAGGGTTAGAATGTTTCATCCATGACTGGTTGGTCCGTCCACATGAGAGCTTAGAGAGGCACAGTGCATAATGGCAAGAATGCATGTGAAAGAGGGTGCTCCCTTTCTGACATACAGGAAGAAACAAGAGAGGGAGGGCCTAGGACTCGAACATCCCACTTAAAGACACATCTGTCTTGGCTTAACCTCCTCTCAGAAGGTTCCAACTCTTAAATGTTTCACTACCTGTTAGTAACGCCACAGGGTGATAATCAAACCATTAACATGTGAGCCTTGGAAGCCTTGGGCATTCAATATCAACACTGTAACATTTCAGTAAAAGTTAATCTGATTTGAGTTTCCTGGATGTGTGCTCCAGAGTTTATCTTTGGCTGTACTGTTATCTTTCATACCATAGCCGCTTTCTCCACTCCCAATGCTTATGTACGCCTGTAGCTCCGACTTGCTCAGGCCTGATTGTGTGATTAAAGCTCTCCAGATAGTTTTAAGCTAAGTACTTGAATGCTTCAGTCTTTCCTTCTATTAGTAATGCCCACTCTGATCTGCCTGCCCTTGGCATCCTTCTGTGTTCCTGCAGCCCCTTTGGCAGGCCGTGATGGGGTGTCACTTTCCAAGACAGTATTCAGGAATAATTGAGCCGACTGACACCTTCACTTACAGTAATATGCTTTGGCAGGTGGCATCCTTCTGTGTTCCTGCAGCCCCTTTGGCAGGCCGGGAGGAATAATTGAGCCGACTGACACCTTCACTTACAGTAATATGCTTTGGCAGTTGTAGCAAGAAGAAATCAGATGTGGGCTGTTTTCCCTTTGAGTGAAACTTGCTAAAACAGTAAGGGACATGTCTCTTCTCTCTAGGGCATGTGCAATCCTACAAGTCAGTTGTAATCATTGAATTCGCCATACACAAAGAGGATTGCTTTGTGTCATGTGATATTTGATCTTGATTGTCAACTTGGCAGATTATAATCACCATGGAAACAAATCTTTGAGTATATTTCCAAGGGATTTTCAATATTAGGTTAATTGGGATCGAGAGCCCCACACTAAATGTTGGCAGCACCATTCCATGAGTTGGGTTCTCTTAGGATGAATGAAAAGAAGAAGAATCTCCAGATATTAAGCAACTCCCTCCTGGTGCTGTGTCGGTCAGTCAGTCACCCTTTCACTCACTCGTATCTGGTGTTTGCTGTGTCAGAAAGAACAAACTTTGACTCTAAAACAGCCTGACCACAGCCAGCTTGTTTCACACCTTCTCACTTTTCTTCCAAAGTTCTCCTGACTTTCCCATGTGCTTCTCCTCCTTGGGACCCTGCTGTGACTCCTTTCCCTGATTCTACCTTCTAATGACCAGCATCTCCAAGGCCTCATTCTGGGACAACCAGGGATTTCCTCTCCAGGATTCCCAGTCTAAGAAAAGTTCACTAAATATCTGGATTTATATACTATATTGTTCAACTGCCTATTTAGAATGAATCAAAATTTCCCGCTAATATTCAGGATTAGTAATTAATTTGGGTGAACAGAAGCCACTCAGGAACTCAGCACCAAGCTATTCACTTCAACTATTCTCCCTTTTTTTCTTTTCTTAATGTTTTATTGATTATTTTAATGTGTATGAGTGTATTGCCTATATGCATATAAGTACACCTGTGTCATGCAATACCCACAGAGGTCAGAAAAGGGCATCAGATCCCCTAGAACTGGATTTAAGGATGGTTGTTAGCTGCCACGTGGGTCCTCTGCAAGAACAGCCAGTGCTCTTAACCACTGAGCCATTTCTCCAGCCTCTTCAACCATTTTCTTAAGCCCAGACTTATGTTGGCTGTTGGAAGAACCCATATACTGTGAGACAGTGTGTCAATGGCACACATGTGTATATGTATGTGTGTATGTGTATGTGTGCATGTATGTGTATCTGTGTAACTAATGTGCAGAGAGACCTGGAGAGCCGCATACAGAGGAGTGCAGACACTCTTCTGGGGGTTTATTGTGGGTAAGCCCAGACCTGTTGTCACTAAGAACCCAGGAGTCTCCAAAAAACAATGATGGAAATTGCCAAGCATGACTATTTTCCCTTTAATAACCTTGAAGCCACAGTGTGTTTTGTGGGATCCTCCTCTTCCTCTTGGTACTTCCTTTGATGCAAGTTTGTTTCTTGCTCCCTTAGTCCATCTGGTTAGAAGCTGACCATTTCATCAGAATTTTTGAGCAAATGCTTTTCTTTGAGGATATCCTCTAAACTTACCTCTTTCTAGTTCACTGTTTTTGCCATTATCATCTTTTTCTTCCATTCAGTCTATTTTTAACTCTTTTCTGGCTTTTTATGGCAAATATTTCACTGGAGATTTTCTTTTCCTTTTTAAAAACAAAAGCATAAATCTAGCTAGCTGGCTGCTGTCCACAAATGTTGAAATATTGTATATTCACTGTTATTCAATAAAATCATTTCAAATGTCCTCTTGACTTCTCCTATAATCCATATACATTGTTCAACTTACAAATGTTGGGTTGTGTACATCATATTCCTATTCCTTATATTCTTCATCTTACTAAGAGATGAGGTCATTTCAGTTACTCCACATTAATAGAGCATAGTTTATGCTTTGGCATGTGGTTTGTTGTGGTGGACATATCAGGTACAGTTGAAAATAATATATATTACAATTATTGATGTAATGTTCTATAAATACCAAAGTTAAGGTGTCATGATAGGCTATGGTTGTCAACTTCACATGTCTGGGAAGAAGAAACCACAGTTGGGGAACTTTCTCTATGGAACTGGCCAGTGGGCATGTCTGTAAGGCATTTTCTTGATTGGTGTGTGATGTGGGAGGAGCCAGGCCATGGTATATAGTGCCACCCCTGGGCAGGTGGTCCTGTGTTGTATAAGAAAACAAGCTGAGCACAGGCCAGGGGAGCAAGTCAGTAAGCAGCATTCCTCCATGATCCATGCTTCAAGTCCTGCCTCCAGGTTCCTGACCTGAGTTCCAGCCCTGGCTTCCCTCAATGATGAACTGTGATTGGAAAGTATAAGCCAAATAAACCCTTTCCTCCCCACGTTGGTTTTGAACATAGTGCTTTATCACAGTAAAAGAAAGTAACAAGGACATAAGGTGACTTACAGAATCACCCATATTACTTTTATATTCCCTCATATGTTCTTTTTGCTCATCAATTGCCAAGGCATAGGAGTTCGGCTCTGATGGGCAGAAGAGTTGCAGTATCTTGTGCTCTTGTGATATTGTCATAAGACTTCTGTCTTAGAATTTTAGGCTTATACATATTTACAGTTATTGCATATCCCTAAAGAATTAAGTCTATCATTATGGATGCTACATACTTTAATATATACTTATATATTATTATACGTACTTATACATACACATATATATGTATATATAGTAATGAAAATATACATTGACATATTTACCTTTTAAATGAATATCTACAATCAACACATAGTTTTGACGTGTCCTGAGTTTTCACTGGAGTGCTTTGAAGATAATAATTTACGTGATTTTGAATGTGATAGGATATAGGTCTTCCATTTTATTGTTTTACCCTTCTCCATTTTTGACCCTCATTTGCATTACATTTTGATGTGTAAAACCTTTACTTTTTCTCACTTTACATTGATTTTTATTACTATATATTAACTGTATAAAGAAGACTCTTTGGGACATGTCCATAATACACACAGTGTACTTAGGTCACATTCATCCCCTGACTCCACTTTCCCTTTCCTTGCCCACTCCCACATCTCTAGTCTCCGTTACTTTCACACCATTTTCCTCCTAGAGTCCACATGGGTGGAAAGCTTCATGTGTTTTCCTGCAAGTGACATTTCCTTCTTATTTATGGTGAGTAAAATTACATGATTTTTTGTGCATGAGTGTGTGTGTGAGTGTGACTGTGAGTGTGTGTGTGTGCGCGAGGTCTGAGTGTGTGGGTGTGTGGGTGTGTGGGTGTGAATGTGTGTGTGAGTGTGTGTGCGAGAGTGTGAGTGTGAGTGTGTGTGCGAGAGTGTGTGAGTGTGTGTGCGAGAGTGTGAGTGTGAGTGAGTGTGTGCGAGAGTGTGTGTGCTTGAGAGTGTGAGTGTGTGTGAATGTGTGTGAGTGTGTGTGAGAGTGTGAGTGTGTGAATGTGTGTGTGTGAGTGTATGTGAGAGTATGAGTGTGTGAATGTGTGAGAGTGTGAGTGTGTGTGTGTGTGTGTGTGTGTGTGTGTGTGTGTGTGCAGGCTATAGGACAATTGTGGGGGCTGGTTCTCTCCTTCTACCACGTGAATACTAAGGATCCATTAGAATTGGCAGCAAGCACCTTTTACTGCGGAACTATGTTACCAGCCCCAATCCTTTAGCCACTTTGTTCTTGTTGTTGTCAGTTTTCTTTTATGGGTTTTTGAGACTCTGTCTCTCTGTAGCCCCAGTGGGCCTGGAACTCAATATGTAGACAAGACTAGCCTCCATCTCACAGAGATCAGCCTACCTCTGCCCCCTGAGTGCTGAGATTAAAAGCGTGTGCCACCATGCCCAGCTCATCGACCATAACACTTACTAATGTAGCACCTCACATTAAATATAGACATCTAGCAACAGATGAAGCCCATGTATCTCCATATGCTTTCTACTGATTTTGTCAAATGTCTTGAAATGCATAGTATATAAATTCCATGTGACAGTATAATAATTACTGCTTTTTAAAAGGTTATATAGTTCAAATAATTAACAAGAGAACATAGCCTTTTATGTGGATGCAGTTTTACTGTTTTAGATAATAAGTATCCATTTACTTTCCTTTCCCTTCAGTCTGAGGAACCCCCTTTAGTGTGTCTTACAGAACATGTCTAGTGGAGAGTATCTCATTTAGTGTTTTTCCATCTACAAGTATTTTCACTGTAGCTTGATTAGTGGAAGCAATTTTTGCTCAATGCACAATTTTGAGTTGGCACATTTGCGCTTTTAGCACTTAAGAGTGTGTTCCTCACTATTTAGATATTGACATTTTCTGCAAAGACAGCATTCATTTAAAGAGCTATTCTTCTGTATAGACTGTGCCATTTCCCTCTAGCTTCCTTCAAGATTTCATTTTGGTTTATAGTGATTTGAATATGATGTGATTAAGTATGTTTTTCTTCAAGTTTATCTTGTTTGGTATTTTAAAACTGTAGACTGGTAAATTTCACCGAATATGAGAAATCTTTCAGTGTCTATAATTCATGTGCCTCTCTTGCTCTTTCTCTCTCTCTTCTCCTTTCCTTCTAAAGCCCCAGTTGTGCTCATGTGTGACACCTGGCTAATGCCCCACTAATTTGTGGGGATCTGTATATTTTTCTCATTCTTTTTTATACGCCATCGTATTAATTGGCTTCCTAACTGTAACTAAACACCTAACATAATTTGCTCATAAAGAAGAAAGGGTTATGTTGGATCTTTGGTTTACCAGTTGAAGATGATCCATTGCTTTGGACATCTGGTGGGGTTGCCAGGCAACAATGGCAGGGTAGCACATAGAAAAGCTTGATGCTCATTTCTTCAGCCAGGAAACAAAGTGAGAGAGGAAGAGGAAGAGAGAAAGATCTAACAATACCCTTTGAGGGCATGTTCCCATGGCCTGAGAACCCCTCATTAGACCTACAGCTTCTAGAGCTGTGGATAATACTTCATCAAGCCATCAAATCCATCTTCAGTTTTGATTATTTCAATCACCTTAAATTCAGACTCATTTTTATCTTTCCTTTTTTATGTCATCCCACCAATAAACCTATCCAGTGAAGTATTCTGTAACTGATCCTATGCTTCAATTCTTAAATTCACATGCTGTTCTTCTTTTACTTTTTGTCTACTAAGGTTTTCCTAGGCCCAAGGAAGTAGCTGTCAGTAAATCCTTGTCCAGTTCAAGCGAGAAGACCTGAGCTCAACCCTTAGCAGTTATTTAAAAGCTGGGTGCGATGGCACACTCGGAACACCAGTGCTAGGAAGGCAAACACAGGAGGGTTTGTGTAGCCTGCAGGCCAGCTAGTTCACACTAATCAGCAAGCCCCAAGTTCCAGTTTATGACCCAGTTTCAAAAAACAAGATGAATGACGTCTGACAAATCACAGCCGAGGCTGACTTCCGATCTGTACGCATCAGCATACACTTGCATGCATACCCATGCACACACACAAAGATTTTCTTCGGTTCATTAAAATTCTGTTTTCTTTAGCTCAGTCAACATAGTTTTACCAGCTACTGTAGACATTTAAGTAATTTCAACATCTGAGTTACTTTGTAACTGTTTTCTATTTTCTTGGTTTTTACAATATTATCAATAATTTGGGGTTTGGGGTTGTATCCAAGCATAGAATACTGTGAAAATCCACAAGAATGTTGCTCTCTATTTTGTTTTGATTTTTTTTTTTTTCAGTGAATCTACTTTGTTGGGTTCAAATGCAAATTGTGTGGCATTTAGTTATGTAACAGACTCTCAGTTCAGTTCTTTCATCCTGAGCTGTGATGCTTTGGGTCTTCTCTATGTAAGCAGGATTAGGAGTTTATCCACAAGATAGACTAGACTTCATATGATGAATTTGAGATTCTTTCTATCTAGCTTGTTTCCTAGGGACACTTTACTAACTTACCTACCAGTAGGGAGTGATGCCCCAACTCTATCTTCTGTGTTTGTAGGCCATAAATATTATAGGACTTTTAGAAAAGAATTATTTTTAACTTCCCAGACTGTGATATTTATCTCTAGAAATTAGGTTAAATATTTTACATATTCTGTAGGGCAGATGCACACTGGGGCTGTAGAAGAGTCATAGAAAAATGATAGAAAACCTCTTGGTGCCTAGGAATGGGAAAGGTCCAATGTCAAGGCTGTTGGTGCCCAGGATCACATGTGGAGTCAAAAATTTGCATGTATGAGTGGCCATCAAGGGAGGCGGGAAGTCCATTCTGGAGAATCAGTTCTCCTAAGACTAATATCTGCAAATGACTGGCACTTCCCCTGTGCCCAGCAAAAGCCTAGCACAGAGACTAAGTCACTACCACGCACAGCCTAGAAGCTCAGTGGAGGGCCATGAGGAAGTGCAGGCACTCAGGGAAAGCCGGGACTCTTGCCCAACACAGGGGTGTCTCCCATCCTCCAATCTGCTCCACCATCAGCCCACCACCAGAGGAATGTGAAACCCTGGCTCAAGGTTGGGGACCACAGTTCTGGCTCACAGGAGGGGGCCATAGCTCCAGCTCACAGGACTAGGAAACATTTTATCACCTCAATTGTCACTAATTATGACCTACCTTCATGCTAAAACTAAAGCTATGAAGTGGAAACACATCATATCCTACACCTTTCTTTCCACATGGCTACCACTCTTTAATGCCCAAGTGACTTTTCTTTCATATTTTTTGAAATACCATGACTGTTTTTTCTGGTAATGTCAGTCAGGTGAGATCTAGCTGGACATGTCAAAGGGCTACTCTTTGTAACAACTGATATTGGATCAGCTGATATTGGATCAGCTGCTTGGCTGATCTCTTTCTCCATTCTTGAATACACAAATTTGGAAACTGATATAACGTTATAGAAAGAATCATGCTGAGAAAGAAGGGTTCGACCTGATACAATTTAAAAGGAATGCAAAGAAATGGATAAGTGGTAAATATTCTGAAACGACTAAGTGACCAAATTAATTGAAAAGTGGAAAACTTTATTGTAGGAGAGTTAAGAGATGTTCTTAAAGCTAGTAATTTTCACGGGGAAAAAGTACATGCTGCTTCCATTGACTTTAAGAATGTTCAAAAGAGGGCTGAAGAGACAGCTCAGCAGTGAAGAGCACTGCTCTTGCAGAGGACCCGGGTTCGATTCCCAGCACCCACATGTGGCTGACAACCGTCTGTAACTCCAGTTCCAGGAGATCTGATGCCCTCTTCTGACCTGCAGGCACTCCACAACATGGGTGCCCTTACATACATGCAGGCAAAATATTCATACACATAAAATAAAAATAATGAAATATTTTTAAAAGAATGTGCAAAAGGAAATAATTTATTGGTTACTCCTGAAGGAGCAATGAGAGTAAGGGAACATAGATTCCTGAACATGTTTTCTCACCCCAACAGGGCACTTGTATACAGCCCATACAGAAAGATTAAGGTTTTAGATGCAAATCCAAGTAGTGATATTGGGGCAAGATTGTATACTTTTGGACCAATACTTTTATTAACAAACAATGTTACAACAGATGTTGCAGGGATTCTGTTTTAGCATGAACTGTGAAATGTGTTTTTGTAGGTCAAAAACACACCAAAACTTACAATTTCTTATGGTTTAACTAAATCAACAGAATTCTAAAAACAGAAACAGATAATACCAACCTCATTTGAGGAACAAATTATCTAATAGAAACCTAGCTGAGAGCTGTATTAGGAGAGTTCAGAAAAGAAAGGAAGGGGCCATGGGATCAGCAAACATTCAGAGCTGATCTAGAAATGCAATATCTTTACAGAACAGTGTAAACAAGAAACTTAATAAGTCCTTCTGAGAATATTGGGTACTTACACAGGAAGTGTGAGATTTCATTCTTGGTCATAGACAATATGAATTCTGATTTTATTCTTAGAAATGAAAGAAAATTTCAAAACCGTTAAACTATCAGTGACTAGTAACACAAGATGATTTGATACATCTAATTTTATTAAAAGTAGAGCTTTCCACTCATCAAAGGACTATGAAGAGGGTAAAATGACAGTCTACAAATTAAAAAGATGCACCTATATCACTTTAACTAAAGCGTTGTGCCAAAAAATACACATGACATCCTACAAACCATTAAGAAAAGACAACAAGCAATCTAATACAATATGATCAAACTGTATGAACCGATACGCCAAAGAAATGGGAGCGTGAATTCCTCATAACTACATCAAATTGTGGTTTATATCATAATTAATCATAAAATTTTAAATTTCACCCATACTAAAGGACTAGTTGGTGCTCATTAGATCGTCAATCCGATATTTAAGAATACCACATTTGATGAGCTTGTAAACCAACAAAGCACATGCAGTTATTCGGCTGAGGCTTTCACATGCTGGAACTATTTGGACATACAATACATTATCTTGAAAAGCAAATGTTTGCATGGCTTATAATCCAATAACCCAGCTCTATTACATATTATGCAAACTTCTACTCATGTGTACCCGGACACATGCACACAAGAATTGCATTGAAGTAATGGATTTCACGCTGAAAATTTGAATTAGATGAAAATATGAACTAAAGGAACGTATCAGCAAGGTATCACACAAGAGAATGCAGCACTGTATCACAGTGAAGTTGGAGCTACAGCTGCACGTGCCAGTTTTGTGCAATGTTTTTTCTAGGCAGATGTGAATAAATATGCAGATAGGGGACCAATAGATAAAGAAACTATTCCACCAAAGTCTAGCTTCGTGAACCAGAGCATCTAATGTAGTTAATTAAAGGAACAGTCCTATACCCTTTCGAGGTCACTGCTTAATCAACCTCTTTCTTAACTTTCTGGTTAGCACAGTCCTATCAATCACTGCACCTCCCACACCCAATTGCCTCAGCAATGTCTGTCCTTCCTCCACTGCCCTCCCATGCCTGATATTCATGGGGACTTCAGCAAGTGATAAGCAAGTGTCCCTAATGGCTCACTCAAGCCATTCTATCATAGACTGTTTTCCCTCATCTTGCCTTAGGTTATACCGCCCTTGCATCAAGGACAGAGAGGTACTTATATTACTTAGTTTCTCTGCTTCCCAGCACTTAGACTGAGTCTATCCAGACCCATGAGCTAGGCTGCAAGAGACTCTTTCATTCCTTGTATTACAGATGAGACATCTTCCATCACCTCTGTTGTTCTACTTCTCTTCACTATCTTATTCTTCCAAAGAGTTTCAGGTTTTTAGATCCCAGGAAAGCTTTTCTACCACAGGTATAATCTGGACTCTCTTTCTCCTGTACCCTGCCAGCAAGCTGGAAAAAGCAAGACTCCATGTAACCCTCTCACTTTCCACTTTTCCTGCCAAATGAAAGACTAATATAGCGGGTACCACGCAATAGCTCTTTTCTGTCATACTCCTCCTTTACATGGTTAAGTATTCCTGGGAAGACTGATAAGCCACAGTTGCATGTCTTTTTACCCACCTTATTCCCTTGGAATGTGGTGTTGCACTGAACCTGGAGCTCACATCACAAGTGACACTATAACCTGTTTACAATTTTATCTGATGTGTGTCACTTTCAAGGATTGCAATAAATTCTGTAGTCCATCAAATGTTCAAGGGCATCCCCATATTCAAAGAAGTGTGCCACCATACCAAGCAGAGGAAAATGGTTACCTTGGGATTTCCCCGAAAGATACCCTGTTATGATATGACTTGGTGGTCAGTCAGAGATGTTCCAGAGACCTCCAGAGCAATACAGGCTATTGCCAATGTTTTTGGTAGCCCACCAGAGCTTGATGGTAAGACTAACTTGAACAAGACACCACTCATATTAGTGACATGACATGGAGAAATCACACTGACGCTGACCAGGAAGCTTTCTTCCTGCTGGCTAGCTTTCACAGTACTGGAACTATGCAGGCTGCAGGGGGAAAAGACATCTAACTAGCCAGCTATGGGCCCCATAACTGCAATAATAACAGATATGGCAAGATTTGGCCACAGGTACAGCAGTGTTATAAATGTTAAGGGCTAACCAACTACTTTCTGATTGGACTTAAGGCCCAATCCACAGGTAGAAAGACATGCCTAATATTGCAAATTTGGCCAAGAACCCTTGGTTGAGGAGTTCACAGGCTCCAGGGATGAATCACCTATTATTATTCTAGTTAATGGGCACAGTGTGTACCTGCTCTCTAAATTCATACCTCTCTACCTGTAGTAACTCTCAGACCTCATCAGTGAAGGTTTTTTTGTGAACTGGATGATGTAACACAGAAACTCACAACTGGTCAAAGTGCCAAGAATAAGTATCAGTGGAGTGTTTAGTCACAAATGGGATATCTGTATCAGACTTTCTCCCAAGGCTGAGGGGCTGCCTCAAAATAGGGAGCAGAAAAGCTTTAAGAGCCAGAGTCATGGAGAACAAGAGTGAAAGAGTCTTCTGAACATCATAGACATCTGCACTCATAAACTCAAGCACCTGCCTACAGAAGACCTTCACAAGATCAAGCCAGTCAACGTTCCGGCTTGGAGTGGGAAGACGTTCATGAGTTCCCACCCCTGACTACAGACAGTTGGTGGCTTCCAGGGAAGAGAGTCCATTTTTTTAAGAGTGTCAGTGGCTCCTGGTCGACCATGTTCCAATGGATGGCCCCACACCCAGGAGTATAAGGTCAGCAAAAATCAGAGTTGATAGATTACAAGAAAAAACAGGAGATGAAGTTGTTGGGGGAAGGAAGTGGGTAGGTTTGGTTTGGGAAGAGTTAAGGGGAGGAGTTGGAGATGAATATGATCAAAATATGTCATACGATGTTCTCCAAGAGTTAATAATATGCATATGTATATGTGGGGGGGTGTATTTAAAGATGGCTTGGCTTTGGTTGCATGTTCTGTCTTCCCAAGGCAACATGCCACCACCACTATAGTAAGGAGACACACCATTCCACACCACACAGTTAGTTCTATTGAGATTGGCTCTGAGGGTGCCCCATCCTCATATGACTCAGGCTCAGTTGCACATCACAGGCCCCACTGAAAGAGTCATGCAACCATTCCTCCCCAACTCATCTTTACTTCTGCTGGCAGTCCCTGTTCAGGTGCCATTTGGGTTGTGTGACTTCCTGAGCTGACCTCAACAAATATTTGTACCAGACAAGGCACCGAGAACAGACCAGAGAAATAATTCTGCCCATGTCTAGCTTAGTGAAGTAGTGAGCTCATTGTGGTCAATTCTAGGAATATGGGTGAGGGCTTAATTACAAGAGTGTAGATCCCTCAAAGCAGCTGCATCATCAAAAAGCCAACACTGTCATGGACGACGACTGACAAAACTGCATCTCTGGAACACTTTACATAATTTGCAGGTAGGTTAGCTTATCAGAGAGTCCCTTCTCCCCAGCAATTGTTACTGATTATTTTAACATGGAGAGGAGCCTCCTGAAACTGTGAATTTTAGGAGCTGCCTTAGCCTTGTAAGTTACGTTTAGTTCATGAGTCTTATGAGCCTTCCTCTTCCCCTCAGAAGGGGACATTTCAATTTAGAAGAAATTGTTGCACAACAAAATTTAACATTGAATTGGAAACTAAGGAAGCAGGTGACCTCTCACAGAATACAGCAAAATTTCACAACAGATTTTTTGGAATAAATAAAAGTATGATAAAACTACAAAAACAAAAAGACATTGATTAAAAAAATCAGGGTATGCCAGGCGTGGTGGCGCATGCCTGTAGTCCCAGCACTTGGGAGGCAGAGGCAGGCGGATCTCTGTGAGTTCAAGGCCAGCCTGGTCTACATAGTGAGTTCCAGGACAGCTGGGGCTACAGGGAGACCCTG
>NW_008340939.1:503269-509314 GCF_000622305.1 Nannospalax galili
ACCAGGGACAGGGATCATCAGACTGAACATCAATTTAGTTATATCTGTGAAAGCCCAAGCTTCCTAGAATTGAATGATGACTGTAGTTCCCAAAGCTTTATGAGATTGTTCCTGGTCATTCATTCATTCATTCATTCATAATGTATGTATTATTTGTAGGGCTTGCTATCAAACACTGGACCTTGTGCATGGTACACAAGTGTTCTACCACCGAGCTACACCTCCAGTCCAAACATGGACATGTAAGCTGTATTTTCATATATGTATGTATTATTTGTAGGGCTTGCTATCAAACACTGGGCCTTGTGCATGGTATACAAGTGCTCTACCACCGAGCTACACCTCCAGTCCAAACATGGACATGTAAGCTGTATTTACTGAATACATAGAAAACATATATCTGTGCTAGCACAAATCTGTGTACTTCTCTTTTAACCCTCTGAACACCCCACCAGAGTATTCCATGTACTTCTTTCCTTCTGCTTTGCAGATAGGGAGATGGAAACTTAGAGAGCCTAAATGTAGTATGCCGAGTGTTGACCCAGGAGACACCAGCTCCTGCTTTTGGAACCTAAGAATGTTGCATCATGTATGATGTCTTCATGGATGTGGTTACTGATATTGAGATGGGAGCTTACTTAGTCTATATGTAATCACAGGTACCCTTATACCAGGGAGGCAGAAGTGAGATTTGCCCCCCATACAGAGAAGTCTATGGCAAGATGGAACAGAACAGAAGATGTTGGCTCTGCAGTGGATGCCAGGAAACGCCAGCATCCAACAGAAGCTTGAAGAGACAAGGAACAGAGTTTCCCTGGAGCCTTGGTCACAGAGGAGGGAGAGGGAATGAGTGGCCCTGCTAAGACCTTGCTTTGGTTCAATGATAGGAATTTGGATTTCTGGTCCCTAGAACTGTGAAAGCATACATTTCATTTGTGTCAAATCACCCAGTTTCTGCTAATTTGTTAATAGTGATCCGTAACCCATAGCAGATTCAAGGAGAGCTTGAAGTGGACAGCCATGAATAAATAGTATTTCACATTTTTAAAGGCAGTAACCGCATCCACAAAGATGGTGGTAACTGGTCCACACACAGAGGAAAAACTGGCTAATCTTTCATGGACTCTGCCATCACATCCTGCCTATTCTCAACTTATTTTCCTGTTAAATATTCCTTCTTTCCCATCCTCATTCCTATGTCTTCCTACTTTGGAGCATCTTCAAGGAACTCTAAAAGGAGTTGAACATCTAAATCGAATTCCTCTATCCATTCATTCTGTTCATCTTTTTGGAAATGCGAGTTTGCAAAGTACCAGAGGAGTGACCCAGAATCCTAATTATTGTTCAATTTAGAGGTGCTGTATCCAATGGTGACAAAGACATCATTAGGGAAGCAGCCATGTGGTAGAGATTTGTATCCAATTGGAAATAAGACACTATTTGCTTTGTAACATAGTCCCAATCTCTGTACTGGCTTTAAAAGGCAGGGCAAGAAATGCTGAGTTCTGAGCATTATGTAAGCTCCTCTGGTAAATTGTTTTTGCTTTTCTTCAAGCGTACAGAATCCTTGATTCAAGACAGTCTCCTGGTTCTAATTTTTAAATGTAACGTTTCCAGTGTTTTCCCATTTAGGATGTAGCTTTTGATAGTTGGTTTGTAAATAGGAGACTTGGGATAAGAGAATTGGTTATCTCCTTTCTTGGGGTGATTAGCAGTACTGAGTGATTAACACACTAATGTTAACTTGCTTACACTTTTTTGAAAATAGTGCCAATTGCTTCCTTCTATCCTAAGGATGAAAACCAATCTAGGAAGGTCCTTAAACTGGGCTTTGAAAAAAATTTCTCCCAGGTCGATATTTATTTCTACGGAACTAGGAAAACGGATCTAAAATACTGCAGGTTTTCAAGTTGCAAACATTAGTGAAACACGTTTGGATACTGGGAGAATATATTGTAGTTAAAATCACCTGATCTGTAGTCAGATTTCTGATCCTGCACATATTACTTAATTTCAGCTTCAAATATGGTGATGCCTGCCTACAATCCCAGTACTTAGGAGAGGCAGAAGGATCAGCACAAGTTTGAGGACACAAGTTAGTGAGTTCTTGGGCTAGAGAGTAAGATTCTGTCACCAAAAAGAGGAAGAAAGGAAGAAATAAGGATTCCCCGACTCACACTTAAACACACAAAGTCAGTTGTTTTAATTTTAGTGACTTGTTTGTGATGCTTGCAATTTGACAAGGAAGCACGTGAGGAGAAATTATTTCTAGATAATATATTGTAGTGGAAACACTTCTGATTCCCAAACCACTTAAATGCCCTGCAGCATTAAACTCTACATAATAAAAGCAATGAATGAATTGAAGTTTATTTGGTCTTGAAGCTATCCATCCATTCCTGATTTCACAATAAAATATGGCATGATGTTACTCTCAAGCAGATATGCAATCTTAAAAGGTTGATATTAACAAGAGTGTCACAGTCTTTGGGGAGGTCTATTTGTCACTGGCTCACCTATGCAGCATTAAAGGCAGGCGATAGATTCCAATTTATGCTTAACATTTACCTCATCTGGAGAGCACAGTTTCAGTAGAAAGTGGATTCAACTGCAGGAGAGCCATCTTTAACATTTCTTCTTATTCTACATTTTGAAAGGACCATTGCTCAAATTAGTTTAAGCCCTACAAGTAGAAGAAAGTTTTAAGTAAGGCTATTTTCATAGATAACAATTTCGTAAATTATGCTCCAAATTACGTACATCAAATGGTCATAGATATAGTCATTAGGAATCTGTTTTAAGCTTTATTAAAAGGTGACAGCCCATAGTAGAAGATTAAAAGGCCTGAAATCAGAATAACCATTCTCTTAAGAACTTTCAACTAGTGTTCATTTTAATCTAAAATATATTCATTATATTTATCATTTTGGAGTGCATATTTGTTAGAAGAAGATCTGAGCTCCAGCTTTTCTTCTGTTTTGCCAACAAGTCATTCATTCAACAAATATTCAGTATGTACTCATCAAGTTTCTGAACCTTCAAAATACAAACCAAATATCTTTCTGCTTTCTTATGTAACAGCATTTAAAGGGAGACTGATCTGACAGAAACAAACAAGGTCAGGACTACAAGAACAGTCTAAGTTGCAGAAAGTGTGGAAAGGGAGGTACCTAAGGCAGTGATGGGGACTCTCTATAGATGAGGCTATAATTAGGTCAAATGTTGAAAGATAAATGACAAATATAACAGAAAAGGGGAGAAGAAAACTTGCTTCAGGAAGATGGGACACATACACAGACACAGTACATTGTGCACTAAAGTGTCCCAAGGAACTGGCTGCGTTTGCTGTGTTTGGAAATCAAGTGCAGATGGAAGGGTCCATGGATGAGGCCTCACCTGTGACATTCATGAGCACCTTCAGTGGCTAAAATCAAGCTGGCAACCATATGGTAACTTTGTTGCATTGAATTAGAAAAGCGTTGAAAAGGGTATCAGTGATTCAGTTTCTGTTACTATCGGCCACTGAATGTTTGATGTCCTTGGGAAAGCTTTCTAGTGTCTAATGTAAGATGAAAGCACTTGATTTCTTAAAAGATTATCCAATATCCTTCAAAATCTTTCAGATTAAATTCATTAAAAGTGATGTGGCTGGAGAGATGGTTCAGCAGTTAAGAAGGTCTGTTGTTCTTCCAGAAGACCCTAATGCAGTTTCCTGCACCCATGTAAGGAAGCCTGTAACTTCAGCTCCAGAGAATATGATGCCCTCTTCTGGCCTCTGTGGGAACTCACACAGGTACATATATCCAGACACAGACACACATAAGAATAATATCTTAAATTACTTTAAAGTGAAAACACATTTGTAATTTTGATATACTGTGTTGTTCTTCCAGAAGACCCTAATTCAGTTTCCTGCACCCATGTAAGGAAGCCTGTAACTTCAGCTCCAGAGAATATGATGCCCTCTTCTGGCCTCTGTGGGAACTCACACAGGTACATATATCCAGACACAGACACACATAAGAATAATATCTTAAATTACTTTAAAGTGAAAACACATTTGTAATTTTGATATACTGGATTTTTAAGATAAGAAAATCTCACCAATTACTAACTGAAGGAAAATCAATCTAACAAGAAAATAAGAAGGCCATAATTAAATATTCAGAGAAGGTAAACAAAGTGGGTGATAACAACATGGAAAGTTTACCAAGCTCACTGGTTCTCAGAAAGACCACTTGGGAAATTTCATGTCTCATACATCCAAATAGATTTTCAAACACTAAAAAAAAACTACAGACTAAATTCTTTTTTATTCACTATCTGTGTGCTGATTACCTCAAGCATGATACCGACACAAAAATAGACACATAGATCAATGGAACATCACTGAAGACCCAAACCCGAGTACACACAATTTCAGCCACCTGATATTTGATAAAGGTGCCAAGAACACACAAAGGAGCATCTTCAACAAATGGTGCTGGCAAAACTGGATCTCTACTTATAGAAGAATGAATCTAGATCCTTATCTTTCACCTTGCACAAAAGTCAACTCTGAATGGATCAAGGACCTCAACGTGTAACTGGAAACCCTGAAACTATTAGAACAAAATATTGGCAGTAACTTACAAGATATAGGTACAGGAAAGGATTTCCTAAATTGGACAGAAGTTGCTCAGGAATTAAGGTCAGCAACCAATAAGTGGGACCTCATTAAACTAAAAAGCTTCTGTACAGAAAAAGAAACAATCAAAAAAGCGAAGGGAAAACCCACAGAATGGGAAAAATTTCACCAATGACACATCTGACAGGGGTTTAACATCCAGAATATATTAAGAACTCAAAAAACAAAGAATCGAGAAACCAAATGATCCAATTAAAAGATGGGCTAAAGATCTAAACAGAAAGTTCTCAAAGGAAGAAATAAAGATGGCTAAGAAACATCTCAAAAAGTGTTCAACACGGTTAGTAATTAAGGAAATGCAAATTAAAACCAACCTAAGGTATCACCTTACCCCAAGCAAACTGGCCAGGATCAAGAGAACAAATGATACCAAATAATGGTGAGGGTGTGGAGAAAGGGGAACACTCATTCACTGCGATTGTACGGACACTTGTACAACAATTTTGTTGCTGCTTTTTTCACAATAGCTAAGAGATGGAAGCAACCCAAGTGTCCTTCAACTGATGAGTGGTTACGCAAAATGTAGTATATTTACACAATGGAGTTCTATTCAGCAGTAAAGAAAGATGAAATAATGAAATTTGCATGTAAATGGATGGATCTAGAAACTGTTAAACTAAGTGAAGTAACACAGACTCATAAAAGACTTATGTTCTCCCCATTTGTGGATCCTTGCACCAAATCCTTTTAAATTCCATGTCATTTTAATAAGATAATGCTATACAGCAGTCCCTTTTGCATGAAATAACTACCATCATCACGACTTCAGCTGAGCCTGATTGCTAAATATCATCACAATTGGGCTTGTTGACAATTGTGCTCCTTCATTAAAGGAGGGACAAGCAGGGTATTTGGACCCTCACCAGAGTATCCAGCCACTCCTTAAGCCAACTGAATATAATTTGGCCCTAATCACACATGGTCTTCTGGATTTGGGGAGGGCTAAAGTACACAATCTGGAGAAGGCTAGAAAGAGAAGGCATGAACCATGCTGGGTAAAGGCATTCCAGTGTGCATACACTCAAGTCATTCATATACCTCAGCAACCCCTCAGTTATCTCAGTAAGTAAGCTAACTAAATTCATTGGTTCCCCAGGAAAACTTTAATCAAACATTGACTTGGCACTAGAACCTTAAAAAGGAATAAGCATTGCTTAGCATCCCCAGGAGAAGAATTCTCACAACAGATGGAATATTTACTTGTTAATGCAATTATGCCTCATAATTATTAAAAAACAGAAAGAAAATGAGAATGTAAAAGATGTTAAAAAGATATGGGAATGGAGATATTTTTCAAAATAGAAAAAATGAGAAAGCCTAAGCAAGTGATGAAGGTCTGTGTAGGTTTGTTATGATTA
>NW_008340939.1:517066-523602 GCF_000622305.1 Nannospalax galili
CACTAGACCGGTGGAACTAACCATATTGGATGTTTAACAGTCATACTTTGAGGCTTATACTAATCTGGTCAGAGGGACTTCAGACAGTTTTTGCCCCTTGCCCTCCAAGGTTGGCTAAGTTCAAGAAGACTATGGAGCATCTCTCAAAATGTCCTGTAACTGTGGTGAGTCACCTGTCCTCTTGTTCAGGGAGGACATGGAGACCCCTCATGGGGACTTTAGCCAGTGTGCAGTCTACAAAAAGGAGAGTCAACTCAGAGGAAATATCTCATTCATGCTTACAAGGGAAGCCAGCCATGGTCAAGTAGGACCTTTGACTTGTCTTCACATAGATGGAACTGGTAAAAGAAAGGAGCCAGGAGCTCCTCCCAAGCTCATGTGACCCATGAGAAACAAATCCTCAAATGACCTTAAGTATAAAAATAAATTCATTTATTTGGACCAACTGTATGGTCTTAAACACCCAAAAGGAAACTATAGCCAAAGAGTAAAGTCATCAGAATATTTCTTTAAGAGTTCAAGAGATTACACTTCCAAGATATTAGGCTTAAGTCCATATAAAAAGTTATTTAGACAATTATTTCTCATTGATGGTTTTGTTCCTAATCAAAAAGTGCTTTTCAGTTGTAAGACTTCAAATCTTGGTCTCCAGTACTGTAGTGCCCACCTGTAGCTAAGAGAGACAACCTGCTATTGTTCTAAAATGATGGATAAATTTGTTTTCTCCCTCATCGAAGCCTTTGAGAGAGAACTGACACTAATTCTAACCACTCCAAGAGCTATCAAAGTATCTGAAAGCAAATCCTGAATCCATCACTCTCTAGTCCAGCCTTGGCAGACCAAAGAAAAATGAGGAGGAACCCAATAGAGGGATGCTTTTGGAAGCCCTTGTCAAGAAGTCCCAATGGACTCTCATATGAACATTTGAAATTTGCCCTGTTCTGCCTTTTTCTAGTTCCCTGTCTAGAACTTGTAATGCTAATTACACTTGACTTTACTTCTTCACATTGCCTATTCACCTGTCAAGGACTTTCTTTTCCCCCTACAGATATGAATTAGGCAATTTAGGGGTCTTTTTGACAGACCTACTGAAAGGGTACCCCAATTGCCTCACCCTGCATCTCTGGTCAGCATGAAAGAAGCCAGAGCAGTCTGTGTCCCGATTCTCTATCCTCAAGTTGGGTAGCTTCTTCAGAGGATGGTGTTATAAGAATAAGAGGTAGGAATTGGTTAGGCAGTTAGGGTAAGAAGACCCCAAAGAAAAGTAGCCAGTTTCTTGGCTAAAAGTCACAATGTCCTTAGGCCTCTTAGCAACATACTCTGCTCCAAAGATCAAAAATGTCAAAAGTATTTGGGAGCTTTTATCTAATCCCCAAAAGATTTTAGGGTTACCTCTTCAGAGGGGGGAATGGTAGCATAGCCAAAAGCCCCATAAAGAAAATAAATCAAAGAAGAAGAAAGAGTACTTGAAGTTATCAGAAAAAAAGTGATGGGGAGATATGGGAGGAGTTGGAGGGGAGGGAGTGGGCGTGGAAGTTCTCGATGAATTAAAAAAAATAAAAATATATAAAATAAAATAAATAAAAAACATATATATTAAAAAATAAACCCAAGAAGCAGAGTGTTTGTCTCTCGGTGGGACATCTATATCAAACCTCTGCCACCCAAAGCTCAGGGACCATTTTAGAAGAGGGGGCAGAATGTAAGAGCCGGGGGGGGGCATTGATTACCAGGAGACTGGGAAGTTACTCATATGAGCTGACAGTAATCCTAACAGCATACACAAGACCCCTGCAAGGTCAACCCAGACAAAAACCCAGCAGAGAATCTGGGTAACTTATGAAGTTCTAGTCTAGCTGAGGAACTACTGGCAACTGGTGACCACCAAGGGAGAGCTGGTTTCCTTTAAGGGAAGTGACACTAAATGGTTGAACAGGCTCCAGGCGATGGGCTCATACCAAGGGACATTTGGGGATACAGGCATGTCTTGATGATTTTTTAAAAAAATAATTTATTAAGAATTTTATACATTCATATAAGGTGTTTTGATCAGATCCATGCCCACTGCCTCCCCTCCAATTCCTCCCGTATCTCCCCATCACTTTTTTCTGATAACTTCATGTACTCTTTCTTCTTTGATTTATTTATTTTTATGGGGCTTTTGGCTTACTCTACCATCCCCACTCTGAAGAGGTAACCCTAAAATCTTTTAAGGATTAGATAAAAGCTCCCAAATATTTTCAACATTTTTGGCCTTTGGAATGGAGTAGGTTGCTAATAGGCCCAAGGGCATTGTGAGTTTTAGCTAAGAAACTGGCTACTTTTCTTTGGGGTCTTTTTATCCTAACTGCCTAGCCAATTGCCTAGACAATTCATACCGCCTATTCTTACCACTCATCCTCTGAAGAGGTTACCCAACTTGGGGATAGGGAATAGGGATACAGACTGCTCTGACTTCTTCCATGCTGAGCAGGGATGCAGGGTGAGGCAACTGGAGTACCCCTTCAGAGGGTCTATCTAAAATACTCCCAAATTGAATAATTCTTAACATATATGACAAAATGCATGAAATCCAGCAGGGGGCTATGAAAGGGGAGCGGGTCTAAATATGATCAAGATTTATTTTATGAAATTCACACAAATTCATTAAGATTTCAAAATACCTACATTTATATGTAATGATCAGAAATTTATCCCAAGAAAGTAATCCTAGATCTGATCAAAGATTTACAAATAAGTATATGCATTATTAATACAAATAAAATCATGAAAAAACATTTGAAAATGTAAGCAGTCATTAAAAATACATTAAAATTAAGGTTAAAATGTTGATTAATGGAAACGTATGCATTATAATGTCAAAGAAATGTCAGCATTCACAACTACGTGTACAAGCATATTATTTTCTAAGAAATGAAACACAGGATGAGAAGGCACAGCGCTGGGTAATCATGTTCACAGAAATTATGATTGACTTCATTTTTCTCCCCATACATTTCCATTATTCACATTTTTGTGCCTTTATTTGTAAAATAGAAATAATAAGGGGTTTTATCTGAAAATAAATGTAGATTCATCATATTATTTACACATAATTTTAAAACCATTTCCAATTATATTATATATTGCTACAGAATATCCAGATGGGTGTTATGTAAATATACATACATACTGTAGATATGTAAGGACAGATGATGGTATTTGTGTATGTCTAGTTACATATCTACATATAAAGTCAAAGCTTCAAGAGAAGGTTATCATTAAATTAAAGATAGTTTTTAAATATTTTACTTATTTTATTTAGCATGTATGAGTATATTGCTTACATGTAGGTAGATGCACCCATGTCATGCAATGCCCACAGAGGACAGAAGTGGGTGTTGGATCCCCTGAAACTGGAGTTACAGATGGATATTAGCTGCCATGTGGGTGCTGGAAATCGAACCCCGGTCCTCTACAAGAGCAGTCAGTGCTTGTAACCACTGAGCCACCTCTCCAGCACCAAATTAAAGATAGTTTTATCAAGAAGAGGAAGGAGATCAAGTTTTCAACCATATTTTGAGATAAGTACTGAATGAATAGGTTTATATTATTATTTTATATTATCTATGTATTTAGATGACTAGGGACTTATAGATGTATAAGGGCTATAAGGGAGAAAATAAAACACAAAGTTGTAGGTGTTGACTGGTGGGAATGACTTGCTGTAGGGCAGACTCTGAAAGGTGGGAAACAAGAAGAAATAAGCCTCTTTCAGTCAGGACTGGTGGTTGTGCTCAAGTCTGGTCAAGGATTCAGTTGTCATTTGCAGGAACATAGGACTAACTGTTGGGCAGTTCAAGCCCTTGTACTTAGTAAAGCAGAACAATTAGATTCTAGAATATCAGGTAGTCTTTACCAAAGTCACTGCCTCCAAGTTTCAAAGTAAATGGAATGCAAGTGCAGGCTAAGCAGTCTGGCAGGAGCAGGGCTTCTGTGGAGGCTGACACTCACAGAAAGGTTTGGTGAGCAGGGAAGACCAATCCTGTGGAGGGAACGCACACTCAGGAGGGCAGACCAAAGCTGTGTGTGTGTGATGCGCATGCCACACTGCTCAGCAGAGGTGCTTAAATCTAATTTTTTTGAGCAGCACAGCACAAGTGGCTGTTCTCACACACAGCCTTGGTGGAATCCATCAAATCAGAAGCAAAGGGCGTCTGTATCTTGAAATTCCAGGCCTCTGATTTTCAAATTCTATTCTGCCAACAAATCAGCACACTGTGGTTTAAACATTTTGATTTTTTAAAAATGTGTTTTTGCTGGGCATGGTGGCACACGCCTTTAATTCCAGCAACTCAGGAGGCAGAGGCAGGCAGATCTCTGTGAGTTCAAGGCAGCCTGGTCCACATAGTGAGTTCCATGACAGCTGGGGCTACAGAGAGACCCTTTCTCAAAAAGACAAAAAAAAATGTATTTTCAAAAATTAAGATTTTTTCTTTTCCTGTTGTGTAAAGGAATGGAATTCAAGCCGCAAGCTGGAATTTGAAGGCCACAGTTCCTAGAGAAGAGAATCAGAGATGGTAACCCTGAAATCTATATACACTTTCCACTTATTGTTGACTGATATTCTGAGCTAAGAATGTATAGAGTGAAAGTCAAAAACTAGAGAAGGAACTCACAGTCAGGATTCTAAAGATGTCAGGTGCCAGTTGCACTGGGAACTGAGCTTGACATTAAGACTTTAGAATATTTTATACACTCTGTGATCTTTTCCTAGGATCTCAGAAGACTCTTGGCATAGAAGCATGTTTTACATTTCAAGAACTTAAGTATAAGCTTAGGAATCAAAGGTAAAAACAACTCTGAAATAAATACCCCAAACCAGCTAAAAGCCAGATTATTGCAGAAGGGTCCTGTATACTGCATCTGCCCACCACATATTTGATGAAAAATCATATATTTTAAAAATCTAGTTTTATCTATGCATGTGTGTGTGCATGTATGTGCATACATGAGGTGTCTGCAGAAGCCAGAAGAATTGGTCAGGACCCCAGGAACTGGAGTGCCAGGAAATTGTGAATCACCTGATATAGGTGCTAGAAAGCAAACTCCAGTCCTCTGAAAGAACAGCGAGTGCTCTTAGCCCCTGAGCCATCTCTTCAGCCCCCTGAAAAAATCGTATTTTATGTAATTTTCACTATTAAATAAAAGAGATAGAAGTCTGGATTTAAAAAGCAGCTTTTAAGGACCCAAAGAAATAAGAGACAATAGACACAAACCCATTGTCCATTCAGATATTGTAGCTATCAGAAAAAAACTCTTTTAAAAAACAAACTATACTATGTTCACCTAATTATAGTGAAAATGATTTAACAACACTGTGGCAACCATGTACGTGCAAAGTTGCTGCATAGGTACATCCTCCGAAAGAACCAGTAACAGCTGAATGTCTGAACCCAAAAGGAGACTCCATGGACAGGGAGAAAGACAGTCACCTCTCCTACCCAATTGGTCAGCTTCAATTGCATGAGATGGCGGGTCTAAGGACAGACATGGAGGGAGCTGGGAAGGTGGTGGGAAGTCACCATCTTGGCTGGTGCTCAGAGGAGCACAGAGCTGAAAGCTCAGCCACGATGTAGGGGAAAGAACCCACAGGTGCCTTTGTAAATAACTCTCTTCTAGACTATAGAAACTATAGTCTATCATAAACTATAGAGAAACCCAAATAGAATACATTGTGTTGGTTTTGTTGGTAGGTGTAGGGACAGCGTGGGGCCTGGGAGCCAAGAGAGCTCATGTGAGGGCCTCCCAGGAGAGAGTTTAGCATTACAAATATTCAGATGTCCTTTCAAGGGAGAACTTGCTATGATCAGCCTCTAGTTGTACAGCCTTAGTGATAAGGGTAAAGAGGCGCCTGAAGAGGCCACCCTAGCTGGCAGTGCCCCCATCAGAAATCTGAGCTCCACAGAGGCAGCCAGACATGAGACTCCCCTGGGTGCCCAGGCAATTGAACCTTTGTAGGAGCACCTGCAACCCCTCCGGCAACCCTCAGCACACACTCATTTTCCAAACTGCCATTTGACAGCCTGCAGCCATGATTGATGGGATGGGGATCTGTGACTAAGGCGCTGCTGTCCTTCTCACAGCTGACTGCCTACTGCCACCAAGGCAGCCAGGGGAATGAGGCACAACACCCAGCAGGCTGCTTTGACAGCATGCGAAGGTGGTTGGAAGGCCCTGGGTGGAATTAGTGCATTGGGCTTTCCTCATGTAGCAACCTGGGACAAAGGCCTGGGCAGCTGAAACCCAGCTCAGATCCCCTGGATGGTGGCTGGTCGGGAAGAAGCCTGAAAATCTACAGACGTCTTCCTCGCCTTTCCAGCTTCTCCTGGAACATAGAGGGTGCAGCCAGGAAAGAGCACAGTGGCCCTAATGCAGCCACCCTAGGGCTTAGGTTGTTCTCCTCTTCCCTAACTCCCCTTGACAGCTCTCTCCTGACTAGTGCTGTTTTGTACCTCATTTGCTTACAAATCCCCACTCCCCCCCCCCCCCCCCCA
>NW_008340939.1:523632-544283 GCF_000622305.1 Nannospalax galili
GCTCTATATAACAAGATGCAACCTATGGTTTACCAGTCTGGCTCTCAACAGGCTCTGAACTCTGGCTGGAAGCCTGCCTTTCAGACTGTCCTGATCTTTTCAGAGGAAGATCCCTGAGGACTTCAGAGTTCCTGGGGAGAAGGAAGGCTACCCCTGAGCCTCCTCCAGAGACCAAGACACAGGAGACCCACCACAGGCTTGAGAACTTGTGGCTTCTGCTAAGAGATACTGCTCCTGCTTCCAGGTCCAGTGTTGCTGTGCTCACCTCAAAGCTTCATCCTCCCCAGAATGCTTGCTGGCCACTCACCTGAACATGGCAAGAGTACTACTGAGACATTGCTGCTGAACTCTTATCTCATCAGTCTGACCAAGATTCTTTCAAAGCCATATAGCAAACTAGTTATCTTTACTCAATCTTCCTAGTGACTACAGACCAATTAAATACCCATCTTGACCCCAATGTCACATCATCTGCCAGCATCAGGTCTCGGTGCTTTGTATCCTTGGAAAACCCCCTCCCAATTATAAAAAAAAAAATCTGTCTATATAATACATAATCTAAAGGAATGATATCAGAAACTATTTCAATTTTCTCATGACTGTGGTATTTACAGCAGACTGAAATATGGGGTTCCACATATCAGGAGATTCTCCCTCTTAGGCTAAATAAGATGTTCCAGGTACAACTCTGTCCTCTCCTGAGCTACACAATGTATTTCATGCTGCCATCACTACCACCATCTCAGGCACTACTGGAGGCATCTAGGTCAGTGGTATCATCTTCGATCTGCTCTTATGGATTTCTGCAAGCCTAAGACTGCTTGCCTGAGATCTGTGTGCTTCCCACTTCCAAAGACAACTAGACTTTGGATGGGTACCTGACCCAAAACAGGCCAACTAAATGGATATTCAGAGTTAGAGCTGAGATTCAAATATGGATTTTTCAGAGGGGATAGAAGCTCTTCAATGGCCCTGAGGTGCCTGCCTTATACAGAAGAAGGGAGCACATGTCTGCCTGGTGGGTCCAGAGGACACAGACAGGAGCCAGTTCTATAGGGAGTTCCTGATCTTGGATCTCAGGCAGCCGGTCTGCATTCCTGAGCTCTGAGAGATAACCCTGTTTCATCCTAACAAATCTCTGTTTCATAGTCAACTAGCTTGCTGGCTTCTATTCCTTGCTACTAAGAATCTGTTAAGAATCCCAGGATCTCTTTTCCCAGTTCTTTCTCCTGCTCCTGCTATAAACCCTCACACAATTTCATATTCTTTCTGTGAGAAAAGTGGATTCACACTCCAAATAGTGACTCATAGTTTGAAGAATTTTCCATTGAAATATGAAGATTATCTGTTCTGTTTTTAATAGTATATCTGCTTCCCTTCAAAACAAGCATCAATATTTTTTTCCATTTTATAAATGACATAAGAGGTAGAGTTAACGCTCTGTTTCTAGTCTGGCAACGTTGAATAAATTGGGTTTCTCTGGCTGCAAAGGTGGTTGCTAAATGCTGTTAAAATATTTTCACAAGGAAAATAAGTAAGGAGCACAAAATTTATTCTGACTTTGGATGCCAGTCCACTTTCGTCCTTTAGTTGATGATGACAAAATTTCAAACAGTATCTTTGTGTTTGGCTTTGGTTGCTGTTTTGCTGTTGATGTCAACTACTAATTTCTTCACAGAGTAACAGGACAGAGCTCCATGGCAAGTAATTTCCACTTAGGTAATGTAGCCACAGGACTGCTTTCTGCATGGTCCCCTAGTCTCCAGGTGCACATTTGCTAGGGCTCTTGTTGTGACCCCTGCAGGTTTCCCACTGGGTAGCCAGGAAGCTGGATGAGTCACCTACTTTTCACATAAGCTGCCAGGGTTCCACACTGTCCCAGGCTGAGACAGACATGTGTACTCATTTGAAATACTTACTGCACTTCATGATTTTCATCCATTTCCTGTTCCTGTGAAACCAGGTTTTATTTATTTTTTAATATGAAAGTACACAAGGGCCTTCCAATGATGAAGTCATTTAAGATTTTTGGTAAAATATCTCTAAAAGTTTTGCAGTGACACTCTAGTCTAAAAGGAACATCATGTTGAGCACAGAAGAATATCAGCTCCTGTTGACAGACTTGAGTGAACACAGAGCTTCTGAAAAGGATTTCAAAATACCCCTTGAACCAAATCCTTTAGGAAATTAAGTAAAATGAAAAAGCATTGGTTTCACTCTGTCTGTTTTGTTTGCTTGCTTTTATGCAAGGTTTCATGTTGCTCAGGCTGTCCTCCAGCTCATTGTTAGCTGAGGATGTCCTTGAGCTTTTAAAAAAATATTTTATTTGTTACTATTATTTTATGTGTATGAATGTATTGCCTGCATGTGTGTAAGTGCATCTGTGTGTTGTTCCATGCCTGCGGAGGTCAGAAGAGGGTGCTGGATTCCTTTGGAATTAGAGTTTTAGATGGTTATTAGCTACCTTTTGGTACTGGGAATGAACCCAAGTTCTCTGAAAGACCAGCCATTGAGTGTTCTTAACACTAAGCCACCTTTCCAACCCCAGACCTTTAACTTCTGATCCCACTTCCTCCACCTTCTGAGTGCTGGGATTATAGATCTGCACTCCAAGCCCAGTTTATGCTGTGCTGGGAATCAAACCTGGGGCTTCATGTACGCTAAGCATTCTATAAGCTGAGCCACATCCTCGGTCCTTGAATGTGTCCCCAATACCTGCTGCTTGCAATCTGAGCATAGCACTGTCCCTGCCACAGGACCTCCTCCAGGTTCTAAAGTAGCTCTTCAGTCATGCCGTTCTATCACACAGTGTATTACATCTACAGACGCGTATAAAGAAACAATGGAATCAACCTATGACTTTACAACATAAGGGCCTCTCATTTTTATACACTGAAATTCTTTTATTTGATTATCACGATAGCTTTTGTTTTCTCAGAAATATTCTTTTAAAAATAACTTTAATTGAATTTTTGCAATTTTCATACAATATAATTTGATGGTATTTAGATCCCCTCCCTATTCCCAGCTCCCTTTATTGCCCCCTGTCCAATTTACCGTACTATATGTGTGGATAGTATATTATATATATATGGCCTATAAAGTCTAATTTGTGTCTGCAATGTCCTTCGGTGTGGGTCCATCCCCTGGGGCCTGGTTAACCTACCAGGAGTCCCATGTCTGAAAGAGGCTGTCTCTGCCCCTCCCAGCAGCCATCTGCCACCATTTCCTTCGGTGGGTTTGGAGCTCCTTACTCACTGCCTTACATCTATTCTGGGATTCTTTTTTCTGGTTTGAGCTAATCAATGAAAATCAGTCTTTCTAGAAATCTAACAAATGCGCTGTTCTTCCAGGAATGCTTTTGATGCTATGTGCCTCTCTGTTCTTTTCCTTCTGTGCCCTCTGCGTTTGCTTAGCTGCTTTTATTAGCTCAGCATCTATTTCTCCTCTTTCAGAATGGAATAGTCTTACAGCGCCTTTGTTAGACATTTGCACGTTGGCTAGATGTCTCTTTGCATTCTTTTAGTTTGTGTAGAGGAACTTTCTAAAGATATGTCTTCTGATTGCTTTGTCCTGTCCTTTATCACCTTTTATTTAGTTTCATCTGATATGTTTTTAACTTTCATCCATGTTATCATATCTCAAATTTCCATTTGATGATTTTAATGCACTCGGAGTCTTTCCTGCTGTTCTTCATTTTTCTTTCCATTGCCTTTGACATATTAACTCTAAGTATTTTAAATTTCCTATGTGAAGCCTCCAATCTCTGAGTCATTTGTAGATCAAGATCCGTTTTGTTTACTTCTGTTTTCTCTTGTCTCCGCTTCTTAGTTAACTATTTTATTATCTTTCATATTTTATTAGATAGTGACTATAACTGGTAAAAAATCTTAGTGATTCATTCAGACGTGCTTAGTTTTCTGTTAAGGGTAATTAAACATCTTGTAGATCAACTTAATCCTGTTAAAGATAAGTTTTAGGTTTGGGTAGAAATGACCTACTTTAATTTTGATACTTTTTTAGGGTACTGGACCTTCTGAGTTCTCAGTAGAAAACCTGAGATCCTTATTAAGCCCACTGTGGCGGATAAAATAATGTCTACTCCCTGCTGCCTCAGTGCAGCCCTGTCCTAATCTCTAGGGGAGGTGACTATGCTAGGTTACATTGCAAAGGTAAATCAAATATGCAGACGGAATTAAGTTTGCATATTGACCACAATATGCAAAGTTATCTTGAAATAGCTGGTAGATCAAAAACTATTGAAGCATTTTTTAGTGGAAAATCAAGATGGAAAGGGAAAAGCACAGAAATGGAAGCATGTGGAAGAGGTGTTAGACCAGCCACTGGGGCTACTGATGGCAGAAAGGGGTCAGGAGACGAAGACTACAGTGAGCTTGACGAGAATGAAAAAGACAGGAAGAATTCTCCCCTAGCACCTCCAAGGAGGCTGCCTTCTGACCACCTACTTTCCACTCAGTGAGAAGCCATTGTAGGCTTCCAACCTATGGCATTGTGAGACAATACTGGTTATGTCCTAATAATTCCCCACCTGGTGGTAACTTTCTATAATAGTAGGAAATTAATACCTGTTGCTATGGGCTGAATTATGTCTCCTATCAACCAAATTTCATTTTAATATCCTAGCCCCTAATGTGGTGGTTCCTGGGAAGTAATTATGTTTAGATGAAGTCATAAGGATGACTTATGACTAATAAGATTAATGCCCTTGTAAAACTAGACACCAGAAAGCTTCTGTCTCTCTTTGATATGAGAACACAGTAAGAACACTTTTATTTGGAGGTCAGAGAAAGCTCTCATCAGAGCTCAACCATGCTGGCCCCCTCATCTTAGATTCTGACCTCCAGTACTGTGAGGCAATAAATTCTGTTGTCTAACCTACCCAGTCTGTGGTATTTTGTTACAGCAGTCCAAGCAGATTAGGGCATCCATAACATTAAGTGGACTTAATTTCTTATCTCCAGCGTCACTCAGTTATTGAAATTTCTGCTTAGCTCTTTAGCCTTTTAAATTCAATTTCTATTGGGTTTCTTGAGCTCCTTCCCTCTGATTTTGTGTGTCTTAGGAGTCTCCTTAGCTTGAAAGGAATTTCTTTGCAGGCATATTTAGAGACAGGAAAACTGAAGAGCGGGTATCAGCCACTGCTTGTTTGGGACTTCATTCTGTTTCAGTTCTGACAAGCAGAAAAGGACGAGTTGGCATGTACACAGAGAGATAAAACACCACGGTCACTCTCGCTGTTTAACAACCCACTCCTGTGATAACTAACCTAGCCCCACCATCCCTGCATTAATTCCCCTTAGTGGCCTAATGGCTTTGTTCACAGTGCTAGGACTAGAGCCTAAAGCCTTGGCATGCAAGCTCCTTACAACTGAGCCCTTCAGTGTTTAAAGGTCCAATACCTGACTGGTGTTTCATTGGACACCACATTTCAACATGAGTTCAGAGGGGGCAAACCACAGCAAAGGACAATGGGATTTTCTAAATTGTGATGCTAGCACAGCAGGAGAAGATATATGTGAACCAGGAACACCTCTTAGGGTATAAAGAGATGCCCATCCCACATTCTCTCAAAATATTCTGAAAGTAGGTTTTCCTAAGTGTCCACACTTAGGCAGAATCTTTTTTTCCACAAAATCTTCTCTTCTGTAGAGGCACAATGTTAACCAGGCATACCAGGACTATCTCGGTGGGTGTTTTGTTTTTAAGGTATGTGAGGGTTTTGCCTGCTTGTATATAGGTATGCCATGTGTGTGCAACAACTATAGAGGGCAGAAAATGGAGTCGGATCACCTGGAACTGGAGTTGCAGTAACTGTCCGTTGCTGTGTGGGCACTGGCAACCAAATCCGGGTCCCCTGGAAGACTGAGCAATGCTCATAGCCATCGAGCCTTCTCTCTAGCCACTGGGTGTTCTGTTGTTGCTTTGTTCTGCTTTCACCATCTCTCTAGGCCTCTTGTAGATCGCTGTACACCCATACCTTTCAGGATCAAGGGACAATGTTGGCAACCAAATCCGGGTCCCCTGGAAGACTGAGCAATGCTCATAGCCACCGAGCCTTCTCTCTAGCCCCTGGGTGTTCTGTTGTTGCTTTGTTCTGCTTTCACCATCTTTCTAGGCCTCTTGTAGATCGCTGTACACCCATACCTTTCAGGATCAAGGGACAATCCTATCACCGCCTCACCATCACAGAAGTTAAGAGAGCCCTTATTCTTTCGGAACAAGTCTAAGACATGAAAATGCATTTCTGAGGGCTGGAAAGATGGCTCAGCAGTTAAGAGCACTAACTGCTCTTGCAGAGGACCCTGGTTCGCGTCCCAGCACCCACATGGCAGCTACGAACCGTCCTTAACTCCAGTTCCAGGGGAATCCAAAGCTCTTTTCTGACCTCCTCAGCATTGCACTACATGGGTGCACTCACATACATGCAGGCAATACACTCATACACATAAAATAAAAATAATAAAATATTAAAAAAGAAAATGCATTTCTCATTAAAAAGAAATTATATATGAGGGCTTTGTTATAAAACAGCACTATCAACATCATATTCCAAGAATAATACCAGGCCTATAATTATTTTGGACTAATGCATCAACCGCATTTTATAACATTATTTGTAAGGAAATATGAATTGCTTCAGACACATGATTACCTGATAATTTAAGGTTTTTAAAGAATGACAACAAAGCACTTAAAGGCTGTTCTTACACTAGAGCCCACTTTTATTCTCTGTTCAGTTATAGACTTCAAAGTTATTCTTCTCCAAAGTCAAGAAACCTGCTTGCTTGTAAATCCCACCTTCAAATGCATAGTGCCATGAAAAGCCATTATTAATTTTCTTGCAGGATGACAGAGCGAGACCTTTATGGCCTTTTCTCATCTCTACCTCTTGAACACTGTTCTGTAAGGGTCTACAATAGGGAACCTTGTAAAAGCATTGCACCCAGCAAACCTTCTGAGAATCTTATCCCTTCCAGACCTTTTGCTTTCCTATTGTAGCTTCTTTTAAGTAGAATTTCTATTTTTCTTCAAAATCGAATAGCGAGAAAAAATAAGCAGATGCTGTCTCTGTGGAACTTGAAGTCAAACTGAAGCCAAAAGTTCCTTGTATGCCTCCCTCATTTTCAAAACTTCTGTCTCATATAGGAAAGTATGACCCATGATAAAAACTATAACCCACAGGGCTGAGACATGCAGGTGATTATCTTAATTTTTCTTAAGACCTAACTTGCAAAGAAAAGATCTATAGGCCATTCTTAAGGGAAGATTTGCTTCACTGTCTCATTCTCGGCAATGCTGAAGCAGGAATGGATAAGCTTTCAGGAGAACTTGAAGTGCCACATCAGCACCTCTATGGGGAAGGAGAAAGCTACCACCACACTCATAATCACTGTTATGCTGACTTCTCACCATCAAGTTCACATCCTCATTGTGCAAGTTTTGGTGACATCAATGTGGGCATTTACAAAGGAGGCTTCTGTGTAGAGCAAAGATTATTCAGAAAACAACAATTTTTTTAAATTAATTAACTTATTAATAATTCCCCCAACCTACTCATCCTTAAATTTTAAATTCAGAGTATAAATGTTACTCAATTTACAGATCAAGAGACTTGATGACCATGTGTTTTTTTGGAGGGAATCTTTGGTAGCTCTTAAATCTTTCTTACAAATCTCACCTATCCCATCTCTTGAAACAGCTGTCACTGACTTGTTAAATGTAGATTCAAGGTTTGTCCTTTTGCTTGTGATTTTCAAATACTATGGGGACTTTTACAATCTAGCCCTTAAGCATGCATATTATCAAAGTAACTTCTTCAATAAATTGATTCAGAGCAGGGGCAAACAAAGTTCAACTGCAAAGAAATGCATTCTAAGCAATTCAGAGTTGGCCTTGGTTAGAGGCATTTTGTAGGGAAAAAGTGGTTACATAAACACGTTAGGCTGGATTTTTAAAATTCGTATCAGGAAGACATCCCAAGCGTTATTAAAGGTCCAGCAGCATTTCAGGAGGCAGTTGTGGTTGGAGGTTCTTAAGCTAATTAGTGTCTATTGAGAAGTTGTTCAAGCATTTTATACTGCTGTTGATAATCATATCCTAAAGGGGCTGCAGGTCACATCACACCAGAGCTCAGCCTCAGCTTAGATTCTGATTCTTTCAAAGATGGTGAATATGAAATTAACAGCCGATATCACAGTAAATTTGTATTTAAAATCTCAACCAAGTCAATTACTTAAGCAATAACTTAAGCAATTTTACCTTGAATTATCTTACCATGGTAAATTATCTATAATTTTTAAAATATTTAGCATGCTGAACCACACAGATTCTTCCTTGACACAGAGAAGCTAATCCTTTGAATTTGATTTCTTAGTTTAAATATTTTTCTAGATGATTCGTTCCTCCCATAATTAAGGGCAGCTATCCACTAAACAGGGCCTGATCCTGCTGAGTAAATTTATTTCTGTATCATGGATCTCAGCTCAGTTTGAGGTCTGGGGCCTCTAGGCATGAGGCATTTTTTTTTTTCTCCAAAACGTGCTGATTCTTTTTTATAGTCACTATACCTAATTCTTTAAGAGGGGAGTGGTTGCTTCATGTCTGACATTTATTACTTAGGATTGACTTAATTTTCCATTTACCATAGAAGTTCTGAAAACAATAAAGACTAGGGCTAACTTTGCAAAATTACCATATCGTTTTTCTTTGACTCTTTTCTATCTAATGATTTTCTGTATAGCTCTAAAGGTACGTGAAAGCCATTCCAATAGATTTTTTACTTCCTGAAACAGTTGTTAATTTGATTTGAGCTTCATTGGAATTTATGGTATATCTGGTGTGGTAGACATTGGTGCTGGAGGCCTTTCGTGGGTGATGACCAAATATAAAGATTTGACTCATAACTGAACATGGTGGTGAAGAAATAGCATCAAAGGTGCTGTGGAGTCAAGAACTTACTGGCTAATGGGAAAACATGACTCTCTGGTGTATAGGCCTTAAGGGAGGGTCTGGAGCTTATGCGACAGGCACAGCCTTGCAGGAAAGAAGAGATGCTGTTCCTAGGGTTCCTGTAAGCACACAAGTGCATAGCCACGCTCTTCACAAATAGTTATACCTTATGTCTGGCCCTATTCTATGTGACAAGGTTCTAGGGAGTTAACAATGAATTCCTTGACATTTTAGAGTTTATGTTTCCAGTAGAACACATGATAATTGGAAATAAAGCAGAACAAGAAAAACACGAAAAATTTTTTATTTATAATTTTTATTTTATGTGTGTGGGTGTATTGCCTGCAGGTATGTAAATGTACCTATGTCATTCAATGTCCATGGAGATCAGAATGGGGTGTTGGATCACCTGAAACTGGAGTTATGGACTGTTGTTAGCTGCCATGTGGGTGCTGTGAACTCAACCTGGGTCCTCTACAATAACAGCCAGTACTCTTAACTGCTCAGCCATCTTCACAGTCTCTCCAATAATCTTATATGTGTTCTCTCCACCCTATGTGCCACTATGTTCCATGAGCCTTAGGTGTAGAGGTTCCATTGTAGATGTGTCACTTAGGGTTGGGCATTTCATAGACACTTAATCTCTGTGTGTGACCAGTTGTGGAACTCTGTAATAATCTCCATCTGTTGCAAAAGAAGTTTCTTTGATGAGAAGTTTCTTTCTGGCATACTTTGCTATAAGGAACCATATTTTGCACATAGTAAGAAATTACATTTGCCTAGGGTTGTAACAACCTTGGGGTTTTCTCTAAGTTCTATGAGCTCTCCAGCTGTGTGTATTTGGCTATGTTCACAGTACCACAGTACCACACATGAGTCCCTTCCCCCCACTGAATAGGCTTTAAGTCCAATTAAGTAGCTGTTGATTACTCTCAAGATAAAAGTGCCACTACTGCACGAATAAGAGCGAACACTTGCTGTGCCCGCCTTTGTGGTTATTATCCTTTACAGCTGGGGTTAAACCATCAGTTAATGTTCTCCCTTAGCAGTTTGCATAGTGTTTTCCTAAACGATGAGAGTTAGCAGTCGGGGGAGGTGGCTTCCAGGTCAGTTTCAGCTCTATTGATCCAAATCCTGTGTCCAAAGTACATCCTGTCTTCAGCAACAGGGTCTTACCTTCAAGTCCTGGAAGGTCATCAAGAGCTGTGTAATTTTGGGAGTCTGTTAGACTACCCTGGCCAACAACTCAATGGGAAGTTTCTTCTGTCTGGTATTGTTTCTTGTTATATAGTCTTGGTCTATATACATGGACTCATGCAGAGATATGTGAATCTTACAATAGAAAATCATAATACAAGTGTAATTAGGGATAGTTGAATTTACTGTTGAGTATCATATAACAGTTATGCATGGGTATCTCTTTAACTCTTTGACTAATTTAAGGACCATTTAAAATTGCTTAAACCTAAGTATTAGGGTAGTCTATTGCTAAATAAGTAATATGAATATTCTTAAAATGTTGGCATAACAAGTGACTAAAAATGAAGAGCTGTGTGGGATGGCTAATCTTAGTTGTCAACTTGAATGGATCTGGAATTAACTGAAATGAGAGAGACTTTCTTGATTGGATTATTTGAAGTTGGAAGACCACCCTAAAGATGGGCATTACCTTCTGATAGCGGCCCATATAAAAGGCCATGGCAGAAAGGGCTTTTGCTTTTTGTCTGCTCACCTTCACTCTCACTAGTGATTTCATCTTGTTGCTCTAGACTTCCTCCACTACAGTAGAACCAACTTCTTCTGATTCCAAAGTATGCTGAAGACTATCAGACCTCCAAGAATCCCTCAGGGCTTCAGCACTAGATTGGGACTGCTGAGACACCCAGTCTCGTGGACTGAGCAACTCTGGATTCTCAGCCTCTCCAGTGTGGTGCAGCCACTGTTGGACTACTCAGACTCTATCCTGTAAGATAATCAAATAAATCCATATATACATATATGTGTATATACATACATATATATATATTTATCAGTTCAGTTTCTTTAGTGAACACTTACTAATACAATCAGATTATTAGAAGAAGCTGGAAGACCCACCCTAAATATAGACAGCACCTCCTAGCAGCAGACCATATAAAGGACATGAAAGAAGGGAGCTTTTGCTTTTAGCCTGATTGCCTTCTCTCTCACTGGCACACTTATTTCTCTTGTTGCTATGGCATTCCTTCACTGATAGTAGAACCAACGTCTTCAAGTTCCAATGTAGACTGATGACGAGTTCATCTCCATGAATCCTCCAGGACTTCAGCACCAGATTGGGACTGCCGAGACATCCAACCCCTGGTGGACTGAGCAACTACCAGATTCTCCAGCATGACACAGCCATTGTTGGGTAACTCAGACTCCATACTGTAAGCCAACCTAATAAAATGAGGATTTATTGTATATATATTCATATATATTATATATATTCATTTTATAAAATTTTTAAAAATTCATTTATCTATTTTTATTTTAGATGTATGAGTGTTATACCTGCATGTATGTAAGTGCACCCATCTTGTGCAATGCCTACAGAGGACAGAAGAGGGTGCCAATTACCCTGGAACTGGAGTTACAGAAGGTTGTGGGTGCTGGGAACTGAACCTATGTCCTCTGCAAGAGCAGCCAGTGCTCTTAACTGCTAAGCCATCTCTACATCCCCTATATATATATTCATTTTATCAAATCTGTTCCTCTGGAGAACCCGGACTAATAAATTTTATGTGTGGGAATTATAACTGCCCCTTTTCTACCTGTCTTTATTTTCTAGTTTTTCAAAATAAATATTTACGCCACAGATCATTAAGCAATTTTGTAATTCTGATTTACAGAAAATAGTAAACACTTTTACACTTTTATATTTTTATGCTTATTTTTGATGAAAGACTTATGAATACTATATTAGTCACTTTTCTGTTGCTGTGATAGAAACACTGACCCAAGAAATTTATAGAAGGAAGAGCTTATTTGAGCTTATGGTTACAGGGGAAGTACAGTCTATCATGGCAGGGAGGTATAGTGGCTGGAGGTGGCTGCAGCAGGAGCAGCAGAAGCTAAGCTCTCACATCATCACACAGGCACAGGAAGCAAGAGAGCAACTGGAGATCTAGCAAGGCTTAAGAATTCTCTAAGCCCACCTCCAATGATGTGTTTCCTCCAGGATAGCCACACCTAAAACCTCCCAAAACAGCACCATTGTCTGGGGAGAAAATGTCCAAATACTTGGAGCCTACGGGAGACATTTTCATTCAAACCATCACATTCCACCCCCTGACCCCCTTGGCTCATGACTATATAAAATGCAAAATGCATTTAGTCCAACTTTAAAAGCCCATAGTCATTATCAGTCACAATACTATTTAAAAGCCACACCACCATTTCTACATTAGGCTGCCTTGAAATTTATTCTGCCAGAGAAATTAGGCCATTGGTTTTCAACTTAGCCTCAGGCAAGCTTTTAGGTAGAGGGTAGACTTCAGCTGGACTCTTTGCCAAAATACCCCAAGTGCTGCTTAAAGAACTACCCCAAGTAGTTCTTATTTCCCTCTGGAACTACATTGTTCTCAGCACTACTTTCTTCCAGCGCTTACTAGAACGGCCTGTTAGGCTCCCTTTATAGCAATCAACTGCTTTTCTAGTCCAACCTTCCAGAGTCTTGCCATTTCTTCAAAACCCCACATGGTCAGGTTCTACACAGCCAACAGCCCACTCTCTGGTACCAATTACTGTATTAGTCACTTTTCTGTTGCTCTGATAGAAACACTGACCCAAGAAATTTATAAAAGGAAGAGATTATTTGAGCTTACGGTTCTGGGGAATTACAGTCTGTCATGGCAGGGAGGCAGGGTGGCTGGAGGTGGCTGGAGCAGGAGCAGCAGAAGCTAAGCTCTCACATCATCACACAGGCACAGGAGGCAAGAGAGCAAAAACCACACCTTCTAAAACCTCCCAAAACAGCGCCATTATCTGGGGACAAACTGTCCAAATACTTGGAGCCTATGAGGGAAATTTTCATTCAAACCATCACAAATACCAACATCATCAAAATGAGCTACTGCGGATGCTACCACACTGACAGACATACAAAATGAGATGCTGAGGATGCTACCACATTGATAGACATAAGATGTAGAGATGCTGATTGGCATGTCACAAGAAATCCAAAATATAAGAAAATGTTTCACAATCTCATAAGTCTGTGAAATTTTAAATTGTCTCATTTTCTTTGTAATTTCAGATAATGGCAATTTTATTAATGTTTTGTGCTTACTTTGGGAATTATCCAAGAAACAAAATTCTTATTATTTTAGCATGCATTCATGGTTCATTTAATCCTTGAAGTTTTGGCTCATCTTTATCATCTAGGATACTATTCTACTTGTGCATTTAAATTCGGAAAGAATGCTGTAGAATGGAAAAGGTTAGTTCACACACAGTCACAGATTAAATCTAAGCAATTGCTATATGAAATATTTCAGGAAGAAGGCACTCTTGAAATAGCATTTAGATTTACCATTTCTCTGTAAGAACTGCTTTTTTTTTTTCATCTCAAACACTAAGATATGCCAAGCATTTGTTATCACTTAGCTCAAGACATCGTTTTTGGTCTTTTTGAGAGAGGGTTTCCCTATAGCCCCAGCTGAACTAGAAATTGCTGAGTAGAACAGGCTGACCTCAATCTCACAAAGATCCACCTGCCTGTGTCTCCCTAGTGCTGGGACTAAAGGCATGCACCACCATACCTGACCTCAAGACATTTCATAATTTCAATAATAATTTCCTATTTGACTCAGGGATTATAGAAAAATGCACGGCTAAATTTTTAGGCAGTTGAATATATTGAAGATCATAACATTTACAAAAAGATTAGATTGTCACTATTTTAGATATGCCTGTGAATGTAAAGAAATTTTAATTCAAACTCTCAAAAATTCAATGTATCATTCCCCAGTGTAATTCACTGGATTATTCTGAATGTGATGGTTTGACTATACTCCCTCTGGAAAGCTTGTGGAATGAGTTGATTGTTAGCTTAAGAAAGTTGTCAAGTTGTCAGTGGGAATGGTTCTCCCCTGCTGTCTGGCTTTCTATCTTACCCTGTGATTGTTTTAACACATGCTCCCTACAATGTGCCATCTCCATCAGCCATGATGGAATACAGCCAGTAGCATCATCACCAAAACCAGTGCTGCTGTCCTATTTGAACTACTGGCCTCCCAGCCATTGAGCAAAATAACTCTCTTTTCTTTATTCATTACCAAGCCTCATGTATTTTGTCAGAGCACTGGGAAAGTAGACTAATAACACTGGAAAAAGTAAAAGAAGCAAACATAGCCAGAAATCCTATGTTTTTCCCTTACTGTCAAGTTTCTATTTCTCTCTTACAAAAAGGAGCCTCTGTTTGTTACTTCTCTGGGCCTGGAGCTGTCCCGACGTCTTCCTTCTGCTTCCAGCTCCACGTTTGGCTGACTGTGTCCTGGGACAGTCTGCTTCCTCACTTGGCCTTTGTAACCCCTGTGGTAGGGTGAGAGATCTGTGGCCTAGAAGAGCTATAAACTTCTACTGGTGTAGAGCAAAATGACATGGACGCTGAATGAGTGCCCGGGGCCTATGGGCAATCCTGCACTTGAGGACGAAGCTTATCCAAATGGCCTCCATGGGCGAGTTCTCACATCCATGAGGAATCTTCTCTAGAAGAACTAGCTAAGGCCATGATAGAGTGTGAGATTCTTGAGTGAGACACAGTCCCATAGATGCCAGGGTTGTGGGGAGTCCCTGCTGAATGTAATCAGTTTATAGATTATCTCATTTTCATCTAGACCAGAATTTAAGCAGGGGTAGAGATTACAGTCTTCAAAGCAAAGAGTTTTCACCTTTGATATTTTAAGTACTTATAGCACCAAAGAGACTGAGTTAAAATCTCAGTAGTTCTTCAGAATACAGAATTAATGGTTTCGCCATTGCGTTTTTCTTAACGGACGTTTTAAAAAACTGTAGACAGTACAAAGGTCCCCATATATCCCATACATAATCCCCATTCATTGGCATCTTATATCATGATGGTACATTCATCACAGTTAATGAACCAAGAATAACGTTTCTTATAGAAACCCATCCTTTTCTGGATTTCCTATATTTCTCCTTTCATGTTTCATCTCTCCTTAGGGGCTTAATCCATGAGGCTTTGGGATGGGGCCAAAGATACTGCTCTTCCTCATAGCTGAGCTGCACTCTAAGAGCAACAACTAAATCTAGTGCTGTGTCACGTTGTGGGTGAAAAGTTCTCTAGGAAAGACCTGTGCTTGAGGAAGATCAAGACTATTATTCCGGAGGTATTTTGGTGCACAAGGTAGGAAACAGGAGCCACAAGGAAAATAACTTTTTTCTTATGACGCTTAGCTTACTAGCTTTGCCCTCATTCACTATTGTAGAGAAATTTCATCACCTTTACAAATAGGCGTCTGAGCCACACAATAGTGGCTAAAGCATCAGTTCTTATCATAGCTGGTTGTCTGATATATTTGGAATGAGAAATATTTCTAGGAAGATGTTGCTGACGATACATGTTCAATATTTCACAACAAACGTGCTGCTGTGTTTATGAAACACAGGGTACTTTTGTGTACTTTCCTCTATGTGGTCTATAGCTAAAGCTAGTTTATATAGCTTTATATAAACATGAAACAGATTACCAGCCACTGCTAAGATTGTAGAATATAAGCAGAGATCCAAAGAGCATCATTTTAACTTTGCAAACTACAGTCAATTTTCCTGGAAGACAGGCTAGAAACTTGGGTGGATATAAAATTAAGCGTATATCAGGACTGGCTCATGCATTATATATGCTTCTGCAAAATTCAGGAGCATACTAATAGTTTTTTTAATTTTTTAAAATTTATTTTTATTCTATGTGTTATGAGCATTTTCCCTGAATGTATGCAAATATACCCCTGCAAGTCCATGGAAGCCAAAAAAGAGCATCAGCTCCCCTGTAACTAGAGTTACTAACAGTTACTAACCAATATGTGGGTGCTGGGAATTGAACCTGGGTCCTTTGCAAGAGCAGCCAGTGCTCTTAACCACTGAGCCATCTCTTTCTAGCCCCTATATACTAAGACTTTTAAATCTCTCTTATTCTGTGTGTGTGTGTGTGTGTGTGTGTGTGTGTTGTGTGTGTGTGTGTTTGTGTGTGAGTGTGTTTTTGTGGACAAAAGATTTGTATGTACAATTTTGTTTGTTGTTTCTTTGTTGAGCACTTAACAGTGCTCAGTAGCATACTAAATATATTAAATACGTTTTCTCATTTGCCCCTCCCCCAACTACTCCTAAGGGGGGGGGTCACCCTGTCTTTTTCAGTGATATGGAGAGACAAAATACTTAATTCAAAAATGCAGCTCTAGGAAGTAGTACCAAGAAAAATCAAAGCCCAAATCCGGTTAATGCAAGCCTGGGCTTTCAGATGGTGATCCATGCTCCACTGTGTAGACTCCTATACTGTAATGTCCTCCTAAGTTTCCACAAAACTTGGCAAGGATGGCATTGGCTCTCTCGCTCTGCCCTCTTTCTTTGCTCCAGAGACCATATATCAAACCCATGCCTCACACATGTTAGGAAAACGTTCCACTTCTGAGCTGTACCTCCAGCTCACACGTGGGATCTAGAGGCTTATTGAAGCTTCTTCTGTGCTACTCATATTAAATTGCCAGAGTTCTTGTCTCACATTCCCTACCATGGACACACTTCTCATCAGTGTCAAGATTCCTAGATCTACGTTTTCTTTAGTAGTTTACATGGCTCGTTCTAACTCCTCTAGGCAAGTATTCCTAACATAATGCTTAAAGGTGCCTATTTCTAGGAAGTCTTTGAACTGTATATCTGACCATTACAATAATTATACCTCAATTTTAGTTTTCCTCTTTTCTTACAGGAAATATAAATGAAAAGGAAGTAAATAAGCCATAGAGATTAGGGTTCTAAAAGACCTGAAGACCATTTCTGCCCCAAGCCAGGAGAATTGTCCTGCTAACCAACTTACTCACTCCCTGACTTCTCTCTCAGCTTGGCCTGAAACACAGGAGGTTCAATAATCTGTCAAATTAATCTTTTACTTTTTGGAAACTTCTAGAAGCTCTCCCCGCTCTTCTTTTCGGAATCTGCTAGAGAATTGATCATTCTTTTTTTAAAAAGAGGTATATTTTTCTTTTGAATAATTTAGGATATAACTAGTCCACACTACTTGTATGCTATAATTCATGCAGTGCTTTCCTTACACTCTCATGGCTGAATGCAGGTGCTGACATCTGCTCTGTACTCCTCCTCAGCAGGAGGAAGACCCTTTTTTTAAAAACTAAAATCAATCACTACTCTTTCGTGGTGCTATCACAATGTGGATCACTCAAAAATGCTATTCTATAGATTGCTGATTAAAGATTTAAAATAGGACATAAATAAAAGTACAGGCTATCAACAACCTGACAAAACCACAATTTGAGTGGGCACAGGAAATAGAAATTAAGTAAATCAACCCAAGAAAAAATAAATAAATGTCAAAGCTATGGCATTTCATGGGTATTAAAGATCAGTGTTTCACATAGAAAAGAAGAGTTTGCAGAGTGTGGGCCGCTGGACAGGACTTCTATATTAAACTCTACCCACCCAGGGCTCAGGGACCATTGTGGAAAAGGGGGCAGAAAGATTATAAGAGCCAGGGGAAGAGGCACATGACCATATGGAAACAAAGCCACAGAGGCTCCTGGAGCCATGTTCACATGAATCTACAGCAACAGTGACAGTATGCACAAGACCCATGCAAACTCAAGCAGACAAAAACCCAGCATAGAACTGTGGAAATGGCCAGCAGGCCCCAACCCTAGCCAAAGAACTATTGGCAACTGATTACTGCTGGGTGAGGAAGAGCTGATCTTCTTTAAAGGAGAGGCTCTAGATAGGCTGACTAGACACTGGTGGATGAACTTGCACTGAGGGATGTCTGAATAAAACTAACTTGACTCGATAGGCCTTAATATAAATGACAGAATCTTTTGGGGGCGGGAACTATGGGAAGGTACAAAGGGGGAAGGGGTCTAAAGATGATAAAAACGGCTTCTATGAAACACAAAAATTCAATAAAAAGTATACAAAAATAAATTTAAAAAATAAAATAATACAAAAGAGCAGTGCTTCAAAACAAAGGTATTTTAACATAAAAGCAAAACTGAGATCATCACAAAAGACTGGGCATTCATCACATAAAAAATTTCATTTGTTTTATGTGATAGTATGTTGAAGACAGATGACTCTCCACCAGGATGAAAAACGTTTGCAGAGAGAAACACAGTACTGATTTTCTGGTAGGATGAATGATGGTGAAGTGGGCTGTGCACGGGAACCGAACTATTCTCTGGACACCATGGTGAACACATCTTGATCCACTACCAAAGTGAGTGTTAGAAACACTGCAGCTCTCTCTGTAAACTGAACCCTTGTTTTCCCCAAGTAATTAATGCTGATTCCTGCCAATAGGACAATTCTAAGGGGCCACAGCTAGTGAAGCCTGCTGTTTTCTGCTGTGAAGGCTCAGCCACAAATCATACACAGCAGATCTCCAAGGGAGAGCAAGTGACAGGAAAGAGCTATATATAATCCCATCCTCCTGTAAGTCTGGGGTCAAAAGTGAGTTTTTCATTCTGGTAATAAACTCTCTCAGGAAAAGGTAGGGTCATCTTCTGCTCAGACTCATTCTCTAGACATCACATTTGCGCACGCACACACACACAATGACTGTTTTCATCATTACTAAAAATGACTTAAGTCTTAAAAGGGGGAGAACCAACCACATCAACACCAGGTGTAAAGTGACCAAATAAAAGAAGTTATATCATGTGAGTCTGTGTTGTTATTTCTAACAAGCAATCTGTATTTCAGTGTTTCTTCCCAGTTCTTACACAGAGCTCTTGGCATTCTTGGAATTTACTGGGTGGCAGGAATAGCTTTTTCCCCAATGAGATTCATAAAGAGTCCCAGGGTAGGTGGCAGGAATAGCTTTTTCCCCAATGAGATTCATAAAGAGTCCCAAGGTAGGGGCTGAGGAGATGGTTCACTGGTTAAGAACCTTTGATGATCTTCCTGAGGACCCAGGTTTGATTCCCAGCATCCACTTGGCAGCCAACGGCTATCTATAACTTCAGTTCCAGGGAATCCGACACCCTCTTCTGGACGCTATGTGGTATTGCACACAGTACACTTACATACATGCAGGCAAAACACTCATACACAAAAAAATAAAAAATAATAGATTAAAATATTTTTTTTTAAAAGTCTCAGGGTAGTCAGTCACCAAAAAGATGAGGCTGTATCCAGATGCCTAGAATTTCTTGCCTCATTTTCCATCTCGGAATGGGAGAGGGCTAGAGACTGAGTTGATAACTAATTATGAATACATGGTGAGGCCTCCATAAACCTCTCTGAAGGAGTCTTAATTGATTATGTCTACATAGTGAGGCCTCCATAAATAACCCTGGAGGAGTCAAATTGCTCACAGACTAATGACCACGAAAACAGCAGGGTATGTCGACCCTGCTGTGAAGGTGCCTAAGTTCTTTGCTGTAGCGTCATTCTAGTCCTTCATCTGACTTTTACTTTTCACTTTTAAACTATACTTTCTAAAAAATAGGCAATAGTAAGTAAACTATTTTCCTAGGTTCTGTGGAACATACCAAAATAAGTTATACCATGTAAGAACAGGGCTATGGGAAACTCTGATTTATAGACAAGTAGGAAGGAAGTTGTGAAGAACCTAGGGACCATTGCTTCTGATGGAGACTGAAGTGGGGGGCAGTCTTGGGCTACTAACTCAAAACCTATGGTTTTGCGAATCCCACTCTCAGAATGAAATTGTAAGATGCCTAGTTTGAGTCTCCAGAGAATTTCTTGGTATGGGAGAAGCCTACACATTCCCCTTGTGCATACCTAAAAAACAGAACATTTTTTCATATCCAGTGTCAGAAATGAAGTCAAGAGTTTTGTGAGTATAGAAGGCAAAACACTGTTTTTCTCTGACAATATCATGTCAATTTAGCTCATTTTTTGCTTTAGATCTGACGGATAAGATTCCTCTGGTTCCACCTTGACAACCCAACATCAAAATGTATGAAGGTGTCATTAACAGCTACGTATTGAGACCCCAATATATTCCTGCCACTGTTCCAGAAAATGATACTTGTTAAAACCAAGAGCTGCTAGACAGAACTGGAAAGAAAGGAGTGGCAAGATCCACTCCTATGCTCTAAGATGACAGAAACATACTAACATAAAAAAACCAAAACAGACAGAAACAAACCACCAGACCCTCAAGGTTACATCGTGTTCTGTTTGATGTGGATCACAAACTATTTTGCAGTATATGAAAGTTGTACAAAAAAACAGAACTCTCATTAGTGATTAAATTTTAATTATTTGTAAGTGTAATTTTTTTTTCAAGGAAGAAAACGCTCACAACAAATTTCAGCCATTAAAGCAGACTCTAAGTAACATGACTATCACAACATCCTAAAGACATTGCTGTCTTACTTGCCTGCCACCTCAGTCTTTTTCTTTTCTTTTTTTGTTCTCTGTTGTTTGTTTGTTTGTTTGTTTGTTTG
>NW_008340939.1:544530-558326 GCF_000622305.1 Nannospalax galili
TCAAGGTTACATCGTGTTCTGTTTGATGTGGATCACAAAGTATTTTGCAGTATATGAAAGTTGTACAAAAAAACAGAACTCTCATTAGTGATTAAATTTTAATTATTTGTAAGTGTAATTTTTTTTTCAAGGAAGAAAACGCTCACAACAAATTTCAGCCATTAAAGCAGACTCTAAGTAACATGACTATCACAACATCCTAAAGACATTGCTGTCTTACTTGCCTGCCACCTCAGTCTTTTTCTTTTCTTTTTTTGTTCTCTGTTGTTTGTTTGTTTGTTTGTTTGTTTGAGGATCTCCCCTTAGCCCCAGATAACCAGGCTGGCCTCAAGCTCACAGAGATCCGCCTGCCTCTGCTTCCCCAATACTGGGATTAAAGGCACACGCCACTACGCCTGGCTTCTGTTTCTTTTTCTATCAATACACTTTGTCATTGTTTTTGAGACAGGGTCTCACTCTGCATGGCCAGCTGACCTGGAACTTGACATAAAGACCATCCCAGATTGGCCTCAGTCTCACTGAGATCTACCTGCCTCTGCTTCCAGAGTGCCAGAATTAAAGGTGTGTGTCACCAAGCCAGAACCATCAATATTTTTTTACTTACTAAGCTGTTCCTCTATGAAGAGAATTAAGAGATGATTTAATATTTTCTATAGTGTGATGTGTTGTATCTCCTTGAAAAAATATTGATGATCTAAACCCCATTTTCCCTCAGCTCCCCAATCTTAATTAGAACAGCAGTGTTGAATTATAGCTAGTTAAGATGGAACAGGGCTGGAACAAATGAGTTTACATAATGATCTCCAGGTAACACACAGGAAGGGGAGACAAACAGTGGCACAGTGCCAGCTCCCAGAGGCTTGAAGGAAGGAAACCTTTGAGGGTACACGGCCCTGTTGGCACCTTTGTTTCAGATTTCAGAAGGCTCTGTAGAACTAGAACTAGGAAGCAATAAATATCCCTTGTTTTAAGTTACCTCATTTTTAGCGCTTTGTTATGGCGGCCCTAGGAAATCAGAATAATCAGTGTGGTTGATCAAAAAAATAATTTTGTTTAAAGAACTTACACAATGCCATTTTTAGCATCTCGACTTATCATTGGTAACGCAACAGAAATCTTTCCAATTGTTGACTATCAGAAAGCTTCAAATGAGTTTTTCTCGTAACAGGTAATTTTATGGTGTGTGTATGTGTATGTACGTGTGTGTGTGTTGAACATGTTACTGACAGAAGTGATTTAATACCTGTGTTGACCAATGTTAATGAGAAGTATTTCTTCATTAAAATTGTGCAGACTTTCTTTTTTAAAAAATGTTATTGAATTATTCTGCATTTCATATAATACATCTTTATCATATTTAGACTTCGCCCCATCCTCAGCCCCCATAGCCCCTGCCAGATTTCATGAATTCTATCCTCATGTTAAGACCTATCAAGTCAAGTTTTTATTCCCAAACATCTCTTGGTGTGAGTCTATCCACTGAAGCTTGGTCAACCTATCTAGTATCACTCCCTTAAGAAGACTAACTCTTTCTCATGTAGCAGTAATCAGGTGCTAATAGTTCAAGTAAGGTTGGGGCTTCTTGCCTAGTTCCCCAGTTCTATGCTGGTTTTTGTCTAGTTTGAGTTTACATGGGTCTTGTGTATGCTGTATATGCTCGTGTATTGCTGTAAGGTCATTTGAACAAGTTCCCAGCCACCTCCATCCACTACCCCTAGCCCTTATAGTCTTTCCACCCCTGTCTTATGCAATGGTCCCTGAGCCCTGGTGGGTGAGGTTTAATATAAGAGTCTTACTCAGGGACATACACTCTGCAGTCTCTTATTTTGGCCAGTTGTGACTTTCTGTGTTAATCACCATCTGTTTCATGAGGAAGCTTTGTTGTGACAGTTAAGAGTTGCAATAATATTCTCTCTGCTCCTTTTCTGCTGTGTTCCCTGAGCCTTAGGTGTAGAGGTTGTACTGTGTAGCGTTCAGACAGATCAGCTGTGATCTCTGTGAATGTCACTATTTCTACTTCTCTGTGTACTTTTCAATAGTGCCTGGGGCACGATTCATGACCATATTCTATACAACTCCTGTCCTACCATCTCCACCACTTGACCCTTGGTGAGATGGCACAATTTCTGCTCTTAGAACATCTATCTAGAATTTGATTCTACCCTGGAAACGACTGAAAATCACAATAATCGCATAGTTCCTAACTATATGTATTTTCAACTTAATTTATCTTTAAAAGGGGTCTTAAAATGATTTTGTACATTCCAATACTAACAAGTGATAGAGGAAGTATGACAGTTAGAGTGGAGAGAGGCATCAGTTTCGCCCCACCAGAATCAGATATCCATTGCCTTTACAACATAAACAGAACTGTCTCAGCATATTCCAAAGCCTCTTGTCTGGGCATTTGAAGGATCCCTGTGTGAGAATAAGGGAATCTTCTGTCTTATTAACCTTGTAGTAAATGGCTTGCTCTCTTGTATGTATTTGGGAACATGTCAGCTGTGTTAAGGATACAGTGATGTATTCCATTGCCTAGTCTTAGGGATTTGACATGCTTTTCAACTTAGCACAGGGTTTTCCAAACACAAAATATACAAGAACCTCTGTCAAACTTGTGCCCATGAAATATAAGCTTTACCACAAAGTTAGGAACAGTATTAAGGAAGTTATAGAAGAGAATCCTTGGGGCTGGAGAGCAGGCTTAGTGGTTAAGAGCTGCTCCTACAGAAGACTGGGGTTCAGTTCCCAGCACCCACATGGCAGCTAACCACCACTGTGTATAACTGCAGTTCCAGGAAACCCAACACCCTCTTCTGACCTCCAGATGGCATTACACGCCATAGGTGTACTCACATACATGCAGGGAATACACTCATACACATAAATTAAAAATAATAAATAAAATATTTTTTAAAAGGGAGAGAATCCTCATTCCATGTAAGAAGAGAGTCCACAGAGGGTCCTTCTAAAATCAGATTTTTCGACAAATAACCAACAGAAGATTATTTTAAATTAGCAGTATTAGTTCAGTATATGTTAAAGTTTAATAAAGGAAAAATCTTTGCTTATCAATATTAGAAGGCAAGTGCCCTTTATACACCTTTGTTTTATAAATGATGAAGTTTCCTCAGTTCCACAGACCTAGAAGGTTTTCAAAAAATTTTTTCTAATTATATGAATAAATCTTAGACATTCAACACTGAACACTAAATTGTGCAATCAAAAAGTTTCCATTTTTGTTTTACAAGAAATAAATACTATTGTTTAGGATTAATAACATTGTAATATTATTAGAAATAATGAAATTTAAACCATTTTCTGGTAAATGAGGAACTAAGTGATTTAAGTTCCTCGTGTGAGGCCCTATAGTAGGGTGCTTGTTCTTGAAACGTGCTAATAGTAATATATCAAAAAGTAATAACAGTCATAGAAATCATGTCATTCTAGGCAAGCCCCAGACTGGCATCTTCAGTAGGAAAAGTCACTTTCATCTGCTCACATTCAGGCAGAACGCTCATGAGACCTGTAATTACAATGACTCATCCTTGTAAAGGCTGTTGTAAGTAGTCACTGTTCCTAAAACAAGGCCCTGGGTTTTGCTTATAAAATTTCCCTGGAGGCCAACCAACTTAGAGGTGATGATTCTGGATACAAAGATTATTGTATCAGGGAAAACCATCAACAGTGTTGCAACACAATGGATTTTGTGTTTCTCTCTAGTTTTAAGGATTCTTCCAGCTGTTTCTTCCAACCACATTGTTTACTTATACAGAATGATTTGTTTCTTTGTTAAAAAATATTTTTATTGAGTCTTTGACCATATTCAGACCCCTCCCCATCGCCTCTCAGACCAACCCACCTCCTGACCCATCTCACTGCACGTCTGAGTGTCCTCTAGTATCTCTCTTTAAGGCCTATGGAGTCGAAATTGTGTTCTCAAAATACTCTTGAGGATGGGTCCATTCCCTGGAGTGTGGTCAACTTATAAGGCACTGCATCTTTAAAGAGAACCCACGCTCCGCTCCCTTGCCTAGCAGCTATCAATTGTCAATAGTTATTCAGTTAAGGCTGGGGCTTCATGCCCAGCTCCCCACTCCATGCTGGGTTTTGTCTGGCTTGGGTTGTGCAGGTCTCAGGCACACAGACTGATTTTTATCTACTTGTAATTATGATGACAATTAATTAATTATGATCTTATCAAAAATAAAACAGAGTCACTGAACTCTAAAAAGTAATAAACCTGAACCAAATCTTAACTCAGAGTAGAATGCTGGAACAGAAATGGCTGCATAAAATTATATATGAAATATAGACTATTAGTTAAATAATCTGGTGTTTATTCTGATTTCTACTTTATACAATGCTATTCTTGCCTAACTGGGCATGATGACACATTCCTTTAATCACAACATTCAGGAACCAGAGGTAGGCAGATTTCTGTGAGACAGAGGGCACTCTGGTCTACATAGCAAATTCCAGGCCAGCTCGGGCTACAGGGAGACTTTGTCTCAAAGAACAAAACAAAACAAAAAGTAAATCATCCTGAACATTTTGGTCTCATTACTGTTCCTCCAGGATGAGATGACATTCCAAAGCTTGGCACTCAAGGCTCCTCCCAGTGTGGTTGAGGTCAGTACACTAACCACACTGTCTATTACTCCTCGGTATAACTATGCTTTGACATCCCATGTGAGCATTTCCTAGTCACAGACAGTGCTCTGCTGTCAGGGTTTCAGATGGAGCAGAAATATCCAATATATTAATTACTTTTCTGTTGCTGTGACAAAATACCATGACTAAAACCATGTTAGGGAAGAAAGGGTTTATTTTAGCCCACAGTTAGAGAAGGCTAGAGTTGCCATGAAGGAGACTGCATTGGGACAGGCATGGTGATGGGTACAGGAAGCTGGTGGATCACGTTTTATCTACACACAGAAGTGGAGAGAAAACAGGAAATGTGGTGAAGCTAAAACCCCAAAGTCTGCCCTCAGCAACATACTTCTCCAAAATGGCTCCAACTCCCACAGTTTCCATAACCCCCTCCAGCACCAACTGGGACCAAGTGATCAAATATATGAGCTTATGGGTACATTTCTCACCCAAACATAGCATCTAATCAGAATATTGTAGATCGAGGGTTCTAACACAAAAAGATCTTAGCTATTAGATGTTTTTAGTTAAGGGAAGTTATTTCCATGAAACCACAAAACTGATAGGCTCTGAATCAGAGTTCTGACGAATTCTACGGGAGAAATCTGTGAGATAAAAAGAAAATGTGTTAACAGACTAGCATCAGTGTCTTATCACTTATACAAATTAGGTGGCACTAGGACAGGTAAAGATTCTAAAATAGTATGCCAAGATTAACTTTCAAATGTTCTGACAGAAAAAGAAGAAATGTAAGAAATTAATTTCCCGCAGAGTGATTGGAATCTGCGTTCAGGTTACCGATCTTAATTATATAAGACTGCTAAAGGAAGCCTTTGTAGCTGAGGAGACAAGAGAGTGACATGGGATCAGGATCAGTCAGATAAGCCGACATCAAAGGGACTAGACTAAGGCAGCCGAGACAAGGACCACACAACCTTCAATTTGGATCTTGGTGCTAAGAAATCAAAACTAGATGTATTCCCTGGAATGCAAAAGCAGATCTTTTTATTAGCGTGTATTACTTGTATGTAATGATGGGTTCATTATGGCATTTCATATATATTTATAATGTATCTTGACCATATTCTCCTCCCTATTACAATCTCTTGCCTCCCTCCCATTCCTGCTGATCCTCCTCTTCCCAAGCAGTCTCCCTTCTATTTTTATGTCCTTCTTCTTGGTGACTCAATGAATTTAATTAAAGTTGCTTACACGAGGAGACAACTCTTATTCATAATACTGTCATGTAGCTAGTTTTCATGAAGTAAAACATCAAGTCAACATATAGCTACAAATCCAACACACCCACAGAAGCATACAAATGCACGGTGGTGTGTGACCTAACCCTATTCCTCCTCTCCAGATTCTGCCTTTGGTTTCAAGGGGAGGGAGACATGTTTACTGCTTACTCTAGACACGGGCTCTTGCATAATGTGTTTCATCATTGGTGTCTTAATTGTTGTAAGTCATTCAAATACACAGCTCCATCAGAAGAGATATTGGGATCAGAATGAAAAACTAACAACACCACAGCCAAAATTAAGTGTGCTGACACACAGCAATAAAACTTAGAGGTTCTCTAAGTTTATCAGTATTAAGAAAATATAATTTGGGGGTTGGAGAGATAGCTCAATCAGAGGTTAAGAACACTGGCTGTTCTTGCAGAAGACACAGGTTCGAATCCCAGCACCTACATGGTGGCGAACAACTGTCCTTAACTCCAGGAGAGCTGATGTCCTCTTCTGTCCTCTGCATGTATTACATGACACAGGTACACCTACACATGAGCAGGCATAACACTCATACATATAAAGTAAAAACAAGAAAAGAAAATATAATTTGAGTAGAGTTTCCATTTACTTCATGTGAACATTCATCTACATCTAGGGTAATAAAATGAATACATGAAATCAAAAGCAGAGCTTTTTTCAAAGTGAAATTCAGATAAAATTGCTGAGGGTTCAAAACAGCAGGAAGAATGCAAAGAGTGAGATACATTTACCAGAAATATTTGTAAAATTCACCAGACTTCAATGAAATGCATCACCTCAAGTTGCTTTTTCTGTGTGTATGTGCTTGCTTGTGTGGATATATATGGATGTGTGAGGGTTTATGTGTTTGTGTGTGTGTGCGCGCATGCACGTACACCAGAAATCAGCCTTCTGGGTCATCAGCAGCGCTGTCCAGCAGCTTTTATTTTGAGTCAGGTCTCTCATTGGGACTTGTAGCTTACCGAGTAGGCTAGCTGAGGAGCCTTAGGGACCTACCTGTTTACAGCTTCCCAACACATGAACTATAAGTGCACACCTGGGTTTTTGTGTAGCTGCTGGAGACTGAACTCAGGTCTTCATGTTTGTGCAATGTTTACTTTACAACTGTTATCTTTCAAGACTTATTACTTCCAGTTTTAATGGAACCGTAAGTAAAATGTAACTCTACAACAAAACTCTTTCTTTCTCTTTCTTTCTTCATTTCTTTACCTCCCTCCCTCTCTTCCTTCCTTTCTCCTTCCTTCCTTTCACTTAAAACAGTCTCACTCCATTGCTGTGGCTTCTCTGGATGCTATGGCATCCAGGCCAGCCTCAATGTTATGACCACCCTCGAACTTAGCTTCCTAAGGGCTAAGATTACAAGCTTGAGCCACCACGCCTGGCTGTTACCTCTTAAAGGTAATACTGGGAAGAATCAAAAGTTCTAGTAATAACTTGTTGAAGAAAGTGCTATAGAGTTTTCATTTTTCTTGTTCATGTATTTATCATATAAAATCTATGGCTATATTCTTAACTTCAGAAGGCTTCACATTATAAAGAATAATAGAAATATATAAATAAAATGATAGACTAAAATTTGTAGGCTTCTACTTGATGTTAATATTTAGATTTCCCTCTTACGCATTGGAATTTAAGAAATAAGCCCACTTTGAGTTACAAAACCATATTTGTAAGCTCTTTGTAAGGTGAAAGTTTTCTGTTTGTTTTGTTCTATTTGTCCATAAGTTGCATTCGACTGAACACCATGGTTATCCAGGCTGCTGTCCCTGCTCATAGCCCATAAGGACTATTCCCCTGCCCTAAAGCCAAGCTCAGTTCATGCAAAATTATCATGCACAAGATGAGCACCATCAATCTGGTACAAAGAGCCCAAACAAAATTTGAAATAGAGCCTCAGTCTGTGGCATCTGCTTCAGACTGTCTGGACTCCTGGCTGTCCAAGGGCATTTGCCAGACATGTGGAAATATTAACTGAACTGAGATTTACTGCCTGGTCTCTTCTCGCTGTCTGCTGCACACTTCTTCCATGAGGCAAATCTGTTTTCCAACCTCAGTCTGTCTGTAGACCAGCAAAGAGAGTAAGAGCTCTAGACAGGTTTTGAATCAAAGAAAAATATTCAGTCCCCATCTGATCCAAACATAACAAATCCCACGAAAAAAAGCCTCCTAACTTTATAATATCTCTTATTAGACCTTTGTAATCCATTGAGGAAGCTATATTTTCTTATTTACCAAATTGACCTGCTTTTACAGAGCTCTTTGTTGGGTCCTTAAAAGAACAAAATGTCTTGTTCATTTACATACAGTTAACAGATGTTCCCTTTAACCAGCAAGAAATCAGGAAATAATTCTGTAACTCAATCCATTCATTGTAACTTTGAAAACCCTGGCTAATAAGAATCCCAAGAATGCCCTGCCAGTTGTTTATATGAAAAGATTATGTTATAAAAACATGTTATAAAGACCATTCATCTTTTGCTTCCTGCATGCTGAGTTTCAGTTTAACTATTATTTCAGAGACAAACATTATAGGCTTCTATTATTTATCTATTTGTGTTGTGATAAAACTGGAATTCATAAACAGATGGACAATATACATGTCAATCCTGCTTTACTGTCTTGGTTCAGCTTTACTTCAGAAATTAAAAGTAATTTCTGAAAGTAAAATATTTTCTCCCAGAGGTTATAGTTTAATCTTCCTTAGTCTGTAGAAATGATTCTGTCCCTGCATCTTTCCTTCTGGATATTAGGAGATATTTTTCCAAATGCTCTTGAATATTTATTTTTAGTTTTATCAATTATCTTGGTAAGTAAGCTGAGTATTCTTTGAATCTCTTATAGTACAAGACATACATTCTAATGCTTAAGATCTGTAGATCCTAAAGTAGTAAGCACCCAGCCATGGACAGAAGGTATTACATTGTGAAACAATTTCTCAGGTCTCCATAGCTGTTTTTGTTTTAACAACCCAGCAAGCTAAGTTGTACAAACCTAGGATGTGTAAAACAGGCAACCAAACTTCCTGGAACTATTTTTTTCCACACTAGCCCTGAGCCCTTAGCCCAGAGGAAGAAGATAAAACCTAGAATAATTATAGATTGAGTTCTTTATTGGAAGTAGGTTTTACATTTTCCATTGATTTTTTTTCATGAATGTCTTAGCTTTAAGATACCTACTAATTATTTCATTAAACAGGAACTTAACATTTGCTTTATTAATGAGGCATCATGTATGTGGTGTGTGTGTGTGTGTGTGTGTGTGTGTGTGTGCATGTGTGTGCATGTCTGCATACAGGTGCATGTGCATATGCATGCAAGGGTGTGGAGGCCTGATGTCCACATTGGGCATCTTTCATTGATCTTACTCCACCTTTATTTTTGGGGATGGTCCCTCTCTGAACCTGAAGCTCATCAAGTCATCTAGGTTAGCAGGCTACTAAGCTTCAGGATTCTTCCTGCCCCTGTCCCTACTCCCTCAAGGCTGGAGTTATAAGTACATGGCACCATGCCTGGATTTTCACTTGGGCTCATGGCTCTCAACTCCGGTGCTCGTGATTACGCAGTACACACTTTACTGACCAAGCCATCTCTCCAGCCCCAGGTAAATCATTTTTAAAGACTGAAAAATAGAAGCAAGAAAAATATGTACCCTGGATTCAGTCAAAGTTTCCATCCTGTAAATGCTATTGATTCTAAATCAGCTCTTTGAGATGGCACTTTGCTTCTTCTAAGCTCCAGAAGGTAGACTAGTAGGTTTTAAGATGAGGATTCCATGGTTACATTGCTTTCATTAAAATTCCTTTACTTTTCAGGCATTTATCATCACCTACTGGGTCTTAGGCACCATTCTAGGTGCTGAGACAATATTCGAAATCAGAACAAAACTCCCCTATATTGCAATGGGGTCAATCAATAAATGATACACTAAATGGAAATTAGTGATACGGAAAAATTATTCACCATGGAAACCAGATCCAAACACATCAGTGGACTAACGTCCAACACAAGGTGAATGGGGATGCTCCCTAGAAACTGGAATTTTGTGTTCAGCCTGTGGCTTGGCTGATGGAAAGAGCACTGTGGATATTAGTGCCAGAGTGCTGGAGGTAGAGAACACACCAAGAGCAGAGCCCTGAGAGAGGAGCTTGCCTGTAGAGAAGCAGTAGCAGGTGTGGTGGCCTTGAGCACTCACTGCTGTATGGGGAACAATGTGCCACAGCCCCATCTGCCACACCAGTGGACCCACCACCATGTTCATGACCAAATCTGGCTCCCATGGGCTGCTTCCAGCCAATCACTTTGCATGCATGGCCAGGGTACATTCTAGTGCAGGCCTTTCTCATGGTGCCAGGATACTTTCAACGCCTGGATTTAACTTGAGATGCACCATGCACAAGGCTTGTTACAACCACTGGAATGCCTGAGCAGTCTGAGATGATTTTGATTCACTCCAACCTTCTTTCCTTTCTTCTTCCTTCTTTTCTTCCTTCATCTCCTTTCTCGGGTATCAGCACTGCATCTTGTCTGACAGCTCATCCTACTTACTCCACATCCTCTCCTCTGTTCACAAGCATCATGAAAACCATAAAATTCCTATCACAGAATAACCCCATCCAAATGCTGGTACTAAAGGACTTGATGCCAGGATAGCTTCTAGCATCATGGGCCGACCTCAGACTCCCATAACGTGTCTGTCAAAGAAAAGTTTAAAACTGCTCACCCACCAGGAAAACCTACTGTGTGCCCTACCAGCACCTGTGGTAGACTCTGGGGTTTCTTTTCCTAGAGCAAATACTGGAAAGGCTATCTAGTTATGAATATGTATCCCTCACATCCCACACGTGTCTCTCCCATGGACTGAGAGTCATTCCTTCAAATGTTATCAACCGGAAAAGACAGAGCTTCTGTCCCCCAGCCTCTGTGGAAGTCCAGAAGAGACCTAACATTAGTAACAGCCAGCCAGCTCTCACAGCTGGCCTCCTTGCATAAACACGAGCCAGCTCTGGGAAATGTTTCATTTCTCTGGCTCTACTGACTCTCTGTTTCTCTCCCTCTGCTTCTCTCTCTCTGTTTCTCTCTCTCTCTGTTTCTCTCTCTCTCTCTCTCTCTCTCTCTCTCTCTCTCTCACCTAAATCACCACTTCACAAGTCATAGTGGAGCTTAGCTGTTACTCCTCTGTCAGCAGTTCCTGCATACAATCTCTTTCCACCACCATCTCCTGTGTCTACCCATCCTTATCCTTAGCAAATTCTCCCAGTAAATTACTGCCCCATCTCACCCCATCTTGGTGTCTGCTTCTTGAAGAGTCAGACCTAACACAGAAGCCCAGGGTACCACTGTTCAAAAAGATGTAGGAAAGTAAGGAGTGGAGCCAAGCAGGGCCAGTAAAAGCTGAAGCTTCTATTTTTAGTGAAAGGACAGGAAATGCAGAGTTGCCAGCAGAGAGGTGGTGGTGTCTGTCTTCCTTCTGCAGCAGGAAGAACCCCTTGTGGTAATCGAGAGGACAGGTCTTACAGAAGGGTGGTGTCAGTTGGTGTGCAAAATGATCAAAATCTGGATACAAATACTTTGTGGTGGAAAAAAATAAATATTATGAAAGAAAAAACTGTCATTGAAGAAAATAAGGCCATTAGTCTAACTGTGCAGACAAACGGAGGGTGTAGATCAGCCTATCGGGGATGTGCTTCGGAGAGGAGAATAAAGAATTCAGTTTTAGTCAGAGCATATGCAGGTATAAAGGTATGTGAAAATAGTATTTGGCGGCATGTGAAATATTTTTGATGAGATAAAAGCCAAGTTGGAAAAAAAAAAATCAGTTCAAATGCCCGAGGAACACTGGCTAAAGCAGTGTATTCTTTGTCCTCAATCCCCAATTGAAATTTAGCGCCAGCTGAAGATCAGTGTATTTGTAATTGATAAAAAGTCGTGGTCTGAGTTGCAAAGAAGGATCTGCCTAGATTAAAACAGTGAGGTGGCTCAGTGGGTAAAGATGATGGCCATCAAGTCGGAAGACCTGAGTTCAGTTCCTACAATCCACATGGTGTAAGGAGAGAACGAGCTCCTGCCGTGGTCCTCTGATCTCCATGCTATGACATGTACATATTCCACCTACATACAAATAAATATATAGAAAAGAAAAATGCTATCTCTGCTGAAGCTCCAGAAATTTCAGATCATTGATAATCTCTTTGGCACAGATGAGGTCATCAGAATAGATGATCCTAATATTTCAAAATTTCCTCGATTTCAACATTGGTGTGCCATGATACTTTTATTTAGTTTATTTCTTTTCTCTAAAAATTTCTTGAAATACCTTTACTACCACACTATAATCTGTAATTGAACAGTTGGCTTCCCCTCTCTGGATAGTTCCTTATCAACTGCTCTCCATCTCTTTGTTTATCATAGAGATTTATAGTAGTGCTGTCTCCATTCTTCACCCACAGTCAATACCAGCAGATATCTGAAACTTCCTATCTCAAATATGCAATTTATTGACTTGATCTAAGATAGAAAACTAACTTAATAAATGTTTTTATTTTAAGGTCCATTCCTCCTATCTAAAATAAAAGGAACAAAAGTTAACAGTCATTGCAGTAGCATAGGAATGCATTCTACTGAATAGTATATTATTCTACCCCATAAGAAATATTATAAGTTGTTATTTCTTTTTAACTTTCCACTACTAATTCATATTTTACTTGTGAAGAATATGGATTTAGAAACACTGAATAAAATATTGCTCTATCCATTCCGAATAAGGCAAGTACATAAAAACTGTAAAGGTCTGTATGGTCCTCGAAAACCAAACATCGAACAGTGTGTGCTTGAGACAACTTTTTACTTTCCCAAGGGTCTGGCCAAGTCAAAGGGATAATATAAAGTGGGTCATGGCTTAAATGTCTGAGTAAGTATTTTCTGAAGGACACTGGGAACTTATTGTTGTCTGGAAAAGAACCTGCTTTTGAGCGTGGATGCCAGAAGCTGCTGCTCCTTGGGTGCAGGTCATACAAGGAACAAGGCACACACTGTTGTCGATGCTCATTCCCTCTATCCTACACAAAGCCTCACCCAGTGGTGGTCCTACGTGGAGCACTGCGGACAGCAGAATTGCTGCTCTTGCAGTCAGTCACCACTGCACACTCCAGGGAGAGCTGCGGATGAGGATGAGAGAGAGGATGAGCACTCACTGGCTATTTTGATTGAGTGTTGTGGAGAGGCGGCCGACTCCAACTCCTTGGCACAGCTGCCCTGTGGATGCAACAATATGTCAACATCGTTTGTGGCTAGAATCCTCACCACCTTGACTGAAGGAAAATGGCAGCTCAGGTAGTATCACAGAGTCCAAACCAAGCAACTGGAGTCTAAGCCACAGGAACTTGCACATCTAAGGTGGAGCTTAGGGCATCATCTATAAGCCCCAAGCGCCTGGCTGAAAAGCAACATAGATGAAAATGTGTTGAAGTCCTGATAAACCTGATGTAGAGCAAACCCAGGGCCATGATCAGTCAAGGGAGGAAAGAGAAGAAAAGACAGCTTAGGGGCCTCATGATCGGGGAACAGTTGATTGTGGACTGTAGGTGGCATGGTGCTTAAAAGCCCAGAGACAGGTAGTTCTAAAGCTAGGTCGTGTGGTGGTGCAGGCCGCTTCTGCCTCACCCCACACAAGTCATTAAAATCCACGTGACTCACTGGATTGAAAACTGTGGGTATATGGGTCCATAGACATTATGTGATTGAGTAGAGGATGGTTAGAACGACAAAATTTGTTCTAATGTCTGCTCTTGAGAAGGAATTCACAAATTGCTTTAAATAATTTTCATAATAACATTATCAGCAGTAAAATTTGGGCCAGCAAATGATTCAGCAGGTT
>NW_008340939.1:560130-565639 GCF_000622305.1 Nannospalax galili
GGAGCTTCTTTTCATGGGGGCAGATGGGAAACATTGATTGGCTGGAAGTACAGGCCAGGCCAACACCCTTCAAAGGACCATCCTAATGACCTCCTTCCCCAGCCCAGGCCCCACCTCCTAAAGAGTCACTGGAGAGCCTTCAAACTAATGCCATAGTTTGTGCCCCCCGCATCCTGTTATTGATAATCCACTAAGTCCCATTAGTGTTGCTCATATGTGCACTGATGTGGGATCATCCACTGGAGCATGGGAAACTTACAAGTGGCTGGGAAAACACGGGGTCAGTTAGGGAGGGACATGGCAGGTGGATATGATCATACTTCATTGCATACATGTGTGCCACATCACACAGGTGGACTGTGGGCAACTTGTGATAGTTAGTCCTTTTTCTACCATATGGTTCTTGGGGATTGAACTCTGATCATCAGGCTTGGCTGCTGTATGAAATTCCCAAGAATGAAGAAAAATACAATGAATTAAAAAATATTGTCACAAGCTGGGGACTGAGCTTTCAAAACATGAGCCTGCAGGGCACATTTCATATTCAAACTACTACTGTCCCCATATGGTTTACAACACAGCTGACTCTTTTCTCCAAGCTGTCAGAAGAGGCAAATACCTCTATCCTTCCCACTCTCTTAAAGAGGAAGTCTCTACTCTTCTTGCTCTCTTTTAATAGGTTCACAAAATTACCTCACATTTCACTCAAGTAAATAAGGCTCCCTTCAATTTGCTAAAAGTCTGCTGATCAGAAAAGTTAATAACGCCTGCAAAATCCATTTTGCCATGCAATACAAAATAACCTCAGATGGAGCATATCCACAGGTCCCACCAACACTCTGGTGTGTTATGCAGGATCAGGAAACTTGTGACCTCTCTCTTCTGCCTTATATGTCATTGTGATCAAGTTGGAGGGTCTTCTCCAAACAAGACAGATCACCCTCTTATTCTTCTTCCTTCTATCCCACAACATGCATCACTTTTATTACATAAACGCCATACTGTTTTTGTATTTTCTTGTCCATTAGTTTTTCGTTGTTGTTGTTTATTTGGGGGCCTGTAAGCATTCAGCTCACGTCTGTATCCCAGTGCCTGCAGTAGAACCCAAAACATACCACAAAAATACTGATTATGTGAATGAATGAATGAATGAATGGCACTAAAGAAGGACCTACAAAAGTTCTTCTACATCCTATTAGATTTCCCTTTCTCTGGGTTCTTAAGCCCCTCCTCCAGAAAATACAAAATGTCCTATGGCTCAAATGTCCCCTTCCAAGCCTGTGGTTCTACTGACGTCTCCATTGGTTACAGGAACTTGGCTTCCAGCACTCCTTTATAAAGTAATTTCACTAGTCTTTCCTTTCATTCATTTTCCACTCACTGTTTTCTTTCCATTCCTAAGGTGAATTTTGCATGTTCCTCTAATTAATAATACATTCATAGATCTAAAAAGTAATTGAGCTAAAGCCACATTTATACAAATGTAAATAACCAACCCTCCCTGTTGCTCCCACACCACTCATTCTTACCTGAAACTTTGCTTCTAATAGTTTAGGAATAAAACATTTGGCTGTTAACTCTTCTTTTAATTTAAAAATTACATTTCTAATTATTTACTGTGTATATGCACATGCATGCACACAGGCATACATGTGCGGGCACATGTGTCACATCACACAGGTGGACTGTGGGCAACTTGTGATAGTTAGTCCTCTTTCTACCATATGGTTCTTGGGGATTGAACTCTGATCATCAGGCTTGGCTGCAAGTGCCTTTACCTGTGGAGCCATCTTACACACCCTTGGGTGTTAGCTCTTCATGACAATTTTGGAGAACCTCTGCTATGATAGTTAAGGGCTCAGCTCCTCTTCTCAGATGGTAAGTAGTGCAGATGGATGTGCACGACTTGAGCGAAAATTCAAGCAAGATGTTTCAGACCAACAGTGGCAGATCCCTCACCTTGGGACCTTGGGATGCTCTTGACATTATAGCCTGTCCCCGTATGAGCCGAAAGAAGGGAAAGTCTGACACTGACAGTTCTTCCAGAGAGCTGAACTGATTTGAAAGGCTGCTGCTATGCGGGTTCCAGGGAAATCAGAGGGGTGTCTAAACTGACACTGACTGATGGAAGCACTTGACTCTGTGAGTCACGGCTGACCTGCATTCTTCCTCTAGTATGAGGGTTGTTTGCCATTTGCCTTCCTGTTTTATCCATTCTACATGTGTCTTATTCTTCTTCCTTCTATCCCACAACATGCATCACTTTTATTACATAAACGCCATACTGTTTTTGTATTTTCTTGTCCATTAACTCTGTTTCTCAACAGAAGTTCTGCTCCACTAGAGCTGAGATTCTGCAGCTCTTGTTCCCCAGAAAGAGGAGCTGCCTATACCACAAATTTCGTAAATACTGATTATGTGAATGAATGAATGAATGAATGGCACTAAAGAAGGACCTACAAAAGTTCTTCTACATCCTATTAGATTTCCCTTTCTCTGGGTTCTTAAGCCCCTCCTCCAGAAAATACAAAATGTCCTATGGCTCAAATGTCCCCTTCCAAGCCTGTGGTTCTACTGACGTCTCCATTGGTTACAGGAACTTGGCTTCCAGCACTCCTTTATAAAGTAATTTCACTAGTCTTTCCTTTCATTCATTTTCCACTCACTGTTTTCTTTCCATTCCTAAGGTGAATTTTGCATGTTCCTCTAATTAATAATACATTCATAGATCTAAAAAGTAATTGAGCTAAAGCCACATTTATACAAATGTAAATAACCAACCCTCCCTGTTGCTCCCACACCACTCATTCTTACCTGAAACTTTGCTTCTAATAGTTTAGGAATAAAACATTTGGCTGTTAACTCTTCTTTTAATTTAAAAATTACATTTCTAATTATTTACTGTGTATATGCACATGCATGCACACAGGCATACATGTGCGGGCACATGTGTCACATCACACAGGTGGACTGTGGGCAACTTGTGATAGTTAGTCCTCTTTCTACCATATGGTTCTTGGGGATTGAACTCTGATCATCAGGCTTGGCTGCAAGTGCCTTTATCTGTGGAGCCATCTTACACGCCCTTGGGTGTTAGCTCTTCATGACAATTTTGGAGAACCTCTGCTATGATAGTTAAGGACTCAGCGCCTCTTCTCAGATGGTAAGTAGTGCAGATGGATGTGCACGACTTGAGCGAAAATTCAAGCAAGATGTTTCAGACCAACAGTGGCAGATCCCTCACCTTGGGACCTTGGGATGCTCTTGACATTATAGCCTGTCCCCGTATGAGCCGAAAGAAGGGAAAGTCTGACACTGACAGTTCTTCCAGAGAGCTGAACTGATTTGAAAGGCTGCTGCTATGCGGGTTCCAGGGAAATCAGAGGGGTATCTAAACTGACACTGACTGATCGAAGCACTTGACTCTGTGAGTGACGGCTGACCTGCATTCTTCCTCTAGTATGAGGTTTGTTTGCCATTTTCCTTCCTGTTTTATACATTCTACATGTGTTCATCTACCTGCTTTCCTCCTCCCTAGGTCAATAAACTAGGCCTAGAGTCAGGGGAGGGGGGTGCATGACCATAAGGAAACAGTCTTCCAGGCTCCTGGGACCTTGCTCATATGAATTTACAGCAATGGTGTCAACATGCACAACCCAATCAGACAAAACCCAGCATAGAACCGTGGAAATGGGAAGCAGGCCCCAACTTTAGCCAAAGAACTATCAGCAGCTGATTATTGCTGGGTGAGGGAGAGCTGATCTTCTTTGAGGGAGTAACTCTAGATAGTCCGATTAGACTCCAGTGGATGACCTTGCACTGAGGGACATCTTAGTATACTAACTTGACTCTGTAGACCTTAACATATATGCCAGAATGCATGAAATCCATGAGGGGGTGCAGACTGGGGAGGGGATACAAAGATGATTATGATGTTTTGTATGAAATGCACAAACATTCAATAAAAATATACATTAAAAATATAAATAAATACATTAGGCCTCCTCTTTTCTAGCCAATTTCTGCTATTTATGACTGCCTAGCCAACCTGTCATCTATCTATCTAAATTCCATTGAAAGCATAGCATCCCCTCCCCTTTGGCATTCTGCACGTTGCATAACCTTGTGTACGTTCTCCCTTGGGTTTGGCTTCTGATGCTAAGGGATAGTTTGCTAGAGGAAGTTGTTAATTAACCCCTAATATTGCTAATTCTCTTTTCTGTAAAAGAAAGGAGCCAGGAGCTCCTCCCAAGCCCATGTGACCCCTGAGGAACAGATCCTCAAGCAGCCTTAAGAGTAAAAATAAATTGATTTATCTGGGGCAACTCTATGGACTTAAACACCCAAGAGGAAAGTATAACCAAAGATTAAAGGGGCCAATATAATTTTTAAGAGTCCATATGTATAGCTAATGGCTACATAACAAGCAACATGCCAGATAGGAAATACCTTCTTTTGAATTGTTGGCCAGGGCAGCCCAAGGGACTCCTAGATTATAACTCAGCATAGAACTGGGAAAATGAACAGCAAACCACAATCTTATCTAAAGGAATATTGACAACTGATTGCTGCTAGAAGAGGACAGCTGACCCTCCTAAAACAAAGACCTCTAGATAGGTTGACTAGATTCACTGGATGGACAAGTAGTGGGGAACAGCTAGGGGGGCCGACAACACAGTGGACAGTAGCAGGGATATCAGAGTGTAAGGGCTCTAGTGGGGGGAGAGAAGCTATGGGAGGGTGCCATCTGGGAAGTGGATGTATAGATGAATAATCTGGTTTGGGATGTTCTGTGTGATACACACACACACACACACACACACACAAAATGAACAAATTTTTAAAAATGAATTATATTTGAGGAGGAAGCATTAAAAACTTACGTCATGTTAATTAGTAGAGGTGATAAATATTACCACTGAAATCTACTGGATGACTTTATAGGTGCCAAGGATCCAAGTGCAACCAATTATGACTAGCAATAGTCAGATACATACAGATTAGAGACACATGTGCCAATATCACAGTGTTATTAACAAAAAAATGAGTCTGTAATAAACAGCATATTTTAAAATGAAATGGAGATCTTTTTAAAGGTTAAAAACTCATTCAACGTTATGTCTTACAGGGTTTGTACTGAGCTCAATATTGTATAACTGTATTAATATCTTTGCTCTGTTATTGAGTATGTTAAAGCTGTAATGAAATGCTTCTAAAAATATAAAAACAAACAAACAAAACCCCTGTAAAATAGCCTCCTAATTTCCTTATAGTGTTGTTGAAAGGGTAAAATAAAAAATAAATAAGGACACTGTTTGCAACATGCAGACCATATTACATTATGGGAATGTGTTATTATAATTCAGAGACAGATTGTGTTGGTGGGCTTTAGACTCAAATTCCATGCCAGCACAGTAATTCCTATATATTGGGTGAGTCACTTTGCATGGCCTACCATCACTCCAATTTATTATTACTGTTGCTTTTAATATTTCTACGTTTTTCAGTG
>NW_008340939.1:567203-568888 GCF_000622305.1 Nannospalax galili
ATTTTTATTTCTAATAAAAATAATGTATGCTTATGTGTCTGTGTGTGAGTATGTGTATATACATGTAGGTGCCCACAGATCCCAGAAGAGGGCATCAGATACCCTGGATCTGGAATTACAGGTGGTTGTTAGTTGCCTGGTATGGATGCTCGGAACTGGACTCAGGTCCTCTGGAAGAGCAGCAGGCATTAACAGCTGAACCATCTCTCCAGGCTCAAAACACTTTTTTGAAGCAAGGCAAGGACTTTAGTATTTGTTATTCATGCCCATACTCTCTCCTCTCCCTGCCCTCCTATTCCCCACTCCATTTAACTCTTTCTATTCCATTATTCCCCTTTCCATCTTTATATCACTGCATTCCATCTCCCCTCCTATAGAGGTGCCCCCCATAGTCTCTTATTGGTTTCCTGACCTCCATGAATTTTCCAATTGAAATACATATATCTAAAACTACAAAGATAGCATCCACTTGAGACATTTGTCTTTCTGGGCCTTGGTCCCCTCATTCAAGATAATTATTTCCACTTCCATCTATCTATGGAAACCTAGTACTGTAGAAGCTTCTTGAAATATATACATATATAAAGAGTTCAAATGGAGTTACTCTGTAACAGGTGAACAATGCCCTTATCAGCCACAACAGGCTAGCAAATAGAAAGTCCAATGCCAGGAATGGGCTCCCTCATGAGCCAAGGGTTCCCATAGGTCCTCAAACAATTTGCTCTTGCCATGGTTTTTTGTTATCTGCCAGAACTTGACAGAAAGACAGTATTGCTGAAGAAACAACATATGTGAATCATTGAACAAACATGGAGAAATCAGGTTGGTATTGACCTTGAAGTTCCATCTCTACTGGCTAGTTTTCATAGTACTAGAAGGTGATATGCATGCTACCAGAAAAGTCCTGTGAGCTACAGTGACTAGCCTGGTAAAATATGTTCACTTATGCAATAGTGGCATGAATGTTAGGTGAGCAACCAACCACTTTATGATTCAATTTAAGGTCCACTTCACAAGATGGAGCTTATACCTGACACTCTTTTAAGGGCCAAGAATCTGTGGCTAGACAGGTCACAAGCTGTAGGAAAGAATCTACTGCTTTTATTCTGCTAAACAGACATAGAATTATACCAACTTTTAGTGAATTAGATGAGTTAATGACTATCTGTCAATTAGTGCATCTCTCAACTCCTGCAGCAAATGGTAACACAGAGACTCATACCTGGTCAGTGTGTAGAGAATAAGAGATTGTGGAATGCTTGGCCCTTAATGGGACACCTATATCACACCCTCTTCCCAAGGCTCAGGGATCATTGCAAAAGACGGGTGGCAGAAAGATTCTAAGAGCTAGAGGTGGAGGATGAATATAAGGAAAACGTCTTTTCTGAACAAAATTGTAGTTTCATATATGAACCCACAGAACTTGTGATACCATCCACAAGATCTGTGCAACCCATGCCAGACAGAAAACCAACATTGGAGTGGGAAGGGAGGTGAGAAGCTCCAGCTCTACCTAAGGAACTGTTCACAATGGATAGCTACCAGGAGAGGGAGAATCAATTTTCCTTAAGAATTTGATGCCTGGTAGGTTGACTAGACTCAAAGAGATGAACCCAAGAGCACTTAGGGAACACAAATTAGACTTGATAGGCCTTGAAAAAATAGAGGGTATGAAGTGAGGGGGG
>NW_008340939.1:569383-576443 GCF_000622305.1 Nannospalax galili
TATTCTTTTGCTCAGAGAGGAAAAAGAATACATGTCATTGTCAGATGCTTGTGAAGAGAAAGGTATGTTTATTGCTTAATAGTGTCCCAAGCTGCCAGTCAGAATGCAGCCAAGAACTCTTTGCCTGTTGTTTATTCTTCATTGGTCTAGTCAGAAAATCAGTTTGAATGGCTTATCTTACCCAACATTATGGCTGCCTATATGAATAATCCATATAGTATTTGCTCTCATAAAAAAGGATGTATTTCTCTCCTGTGATAATAATGTTCTATGATCACGATAACTTCCTAATTACTTCTTCCTCTCCAGATGGCTGTACTTGGCCACAGCCCACCCACCATCCTTGTCAAAATTCATTCTTACAGCTTCTAGCTCATGGTCCAAGTTTTCAAATATCACTGATTGTGGTACATAGTCTTTACACTCGGTGTGTCTTCCATAGCTTGGAGTGAGTAAGCTCGATCTTCAATATTCACTCAAAATGTTATTATTTATTCAATAATTTGTTTTCTCAGTCATATTCACTTATTATCCTTATATTATGTATTAGGTACTTTTCTGATGCTGTGACAAAACACCGTGACCAAGGCACTTCATAGAAGGAAGAGTTTATTTGGGCTCACATCTTCAAGCAGGCAGAAGAGAAGGAAGAGAAAGAAGAGGAGGAGGAGGAGAAAGAGGAGGAGGAGGAAGATGATGATGATGAAGAGGAGGAGCAAGAGGAGGAAGAAGAGGAGGAGGAGGAAGGGGAAAGGAAGAGAGACAGTGCCATGAACTGGGGACCAAATGTCCAAATACTTGGAGCCTATGGGGAACATGCTCTTTCAAACCATCACATATTATATGTGCAGTATTCAGTTGGAGCTCAGAGTGAGTATACACACACATGCACACATGTGCACACACATAACACACAGAGGCCCACACACTCTCAAATGTCATGTTGCTTGCAGTCTTCCAGGGAGGTCAGGCTGCAATAGATTATTTTATTACAGTGTAAGGATTGCCATGTTAAAGAAACTGTCTATGGTTCTTTGGTTTTAAAATATTTCATTTATTATTTTTATTTTATGTATATGAGCATATTGCTTGCATGAATGTAAGTGCACCCATATTGTGAAATGCCTACAGAGGTCAGAAGAGGGTGTCAGATCCCCTGCAACTGGAGTTACCATCAGTTGTTAGCTTCCATGTGGGTGCTGAGAACCGAATCTGGGTTCTCTGCAAGAGCAGCAGTGCTCCTAACCACTGCGCAATCTCTCCATCCCCTCTTTTTTTTTTTATAAGTGGAATATTTAAAACTGATATACTGGGATCAAGGAAACCTTTAGAATATGGAACTTTTAGACTAACATTTCAAGTCAGTGAACCATGAATAGAAACCAAAAAGAATGATGGGAAGGGAGCAAGAAGCTCCTCAGGAGCCACAGTGGGTGAGCAGAGCACCTTTAAGGGACTAAAAACACCAAAGTATGAGAAGCATTAAAGTGAAATTTGCTGCTTGGTCAAAACTAGGTCAATGAAGGGCTCTCCCTGAATGAAAGAGTTACTCTCGAAATATTTTCAGCTACAGAGTGTTAAATATAGCCACCATAAGTGACTACAATTAGACGATGGAGGAGTTGGATGGAGTCTCTTACAGAAGTGAAGACACAAAATGATGCTGATCTGAAGTGGGGAGAGAGGAATGAGATGTGAGGTACTTAGTTATGGAATGCAGGGTCTGATGATGGAACAGATGTAAGAAATTGTTTTAAAATGAAAGGTGGTGTAAGATTTCAGCATGCTAATTTTCTCATTTTGGTGTGAGAGTCAAAATATGAGATTCAGAGTCTGGAGAGATGACTCAACTGTTAAGAACATCAACTGCTCTTGCAGAGGACCCAAGTTTTGATTCCCAGCACCCACATGGCAACTAACAGCCATCTGTAATTCCAGTTCCATGGTATCTGGTACCTTCTTCTGACCTTTATGGGAACTACATGACATGGATGTACTTATACACATGCAGGTAATACACTCAAACACATAAAATAAAAATAATAAAATAGTTTTAAAAAGAGACCTGATACATGGAAAATATTGGACTCTAGCAAAAAAAAGACCTATGAGTTTAGCTATAAATTTGTGAGTCAACCTCAATATCAATTGCACAGTTGAAGCCAAAGGAATGAATGGTATTCACAGAGACAGTGAAAGGGGGCCCAGAATAAACTCCGAGAAATGTTTCTTTTTAATTTTCATAGTTTAGAAAAGTCAGAAAGTTGGGGGAAAGCCAGAGGGTGTGAGAAAAGGGATGCTTCGGGGAAGCAGTGCAGCTGCGCACTGCTCCCATCAGTCAAGTCAGGTCAATACTGAGGCCCGTCTGTTTTCAGGATTTCTCTGGGGACCACTTTTTCATGCTATAATGATGTTATCATCAGTAGCCTATCTTTTACTCTGAAAGTGTCCCACTTTACATGATAAATGATCGATTTATCATTGGTAAGGATAGTTCTGGAAATGTTAAGGAATCCAACAAGGAGCAGGCAGTGAGTTGATAATTTAGTTACAGAAATTAAAGTAGCAACCCAGTTAGCAAAGGCACCCCTTGGTTTGTGGTGGCAAAGATAGAAGGGAAGATCATTTAATAAAGTCATGGAGAACATGAGGTTGTGTAGGGGGACCTCTTTCCTTGGAGATGAGTAAACAAATGTCAAGTGCCTAAATCACAAACCAAAGTACAATTCTATCCAGTCCAATTTGAGGAATCAATGAGTTTGGTTTGATTACAGAACACAGGGAAGGTTATTTACAAGAGCATGAGCGATCCCAAATCAGTCACATCACTGGAAAGTCTCATCCCAGCATGGATGATGATGTCCCCATAGCTACATAGATTTGGCCCACACTTCATGGAACCTCCATGGTCCTAAGACTTCCACTGGTCCTAAGACCAGGAGGCCACATGATACTAGGGCAGAATTGCATATTAGTGGCTAGAAGTACAGGAGAGAGTAGTTAGACTCTTGGATGGGAGTCCCATGATTTTCCCCACATTCTCATTCTAGGAGGGAAGGTCAGCAGTTCATAGACCTGATACTGGGGTCTCTTGCACATAGTCATAGATCTGATGAAAATGATCACTGTATTCTTGGGGGATAGCTTTCTACAACAGAGTTGCCATTAAGGACCATGTTCAAATGTTATTGGGAAAGAAAGCAAACAAGAAGAAAACGTGCCAACATGAGAGAAACATATCTGCATTAGTTACTTTTCTGTTGCTGTAATAGAAACACCATGACCAAGGGAACTCATAAAAGAAAGAGTTTATTTAGCTTACAGCTCCAAAGGGGCAAGAGTCCGTCATGGCGGGGAGGCATGGCAGCAGAGGTGGCTGGAGGAGGAGCAGAAGCTAAAAGCTCACAACGTCAAGCAGGAAGAGGAAGCCAAGAATGACTAGAGATCCAGCAAGGCTTAAGAACTCTGAGCTTGTTGCTAGTGGCATGTTGCCTCCAGGATAGTCACACCTTCTAAGGCCTCCCAAAACAGTGCCACCAACCGGGGACAAAATGTCCAAATACTTGGAGTCTATGGGGGACATTCTTACTCAAGCCATCACAATATCAGACAGTTGAAAACACAGTGATGAGCATTAGGCAATAAAACATTACCATTTTCATTGCCTCCAGAAAGAAGAAAGGCTGTACCCAAAGTGCACATGTCTAAATTTGTAGAGACTTTCCATCAGGTGACTTCCTTTTCCTCCTTGAGGCTAGAGGCGGGGTTATTAGTTTATTCACTGTGTTTGAGTATTCAAACTGTATTTGTTGAATTCTGTAATTCAAAGTATAACATGCTAGTTATTTTTAACTGGATCTGGTGAGGATAGAACCAAGGAGCAGCTGTTTAGGTTTCATCTCTAGGGTCTAGAATAGGTAGCTTGGGTGGAAAGAATCAGAGTTGAGTGTGACTGTGGTTGAGGTGCTCCAGGATTCTAGAGCCTGAGTTCTGGGCCCTGAGCTAGGTTTCTATTATCCTTATTGGGATATTGCCCTATCGGTTAAACACTCAGTAGTTCCAATTTCTAGACTTTATTGTGTTTAGTAGTAGCACATATTTATTATACAGAGTAATGGATTCCACTATTACTTTATTGTGCAGTATATTAGAGTCTTTGGTGTGCACATCAAAGTGCTCTTTCTTATCTCTCCTTCCTCCCTCCCTTTCCTCTGACTCCCTTCGTTTTCATAATACACTTCTATTTTCATTGCCTTCCCCCATCCTTAGATTGTACATACAAGAAAAATCTAAAAGCAATATAGGAATAACTGTCTTTCTGAGTCTGGCATATGTCCCTTAATACGTCTTTATTTTGATAGTGACAGGAGGGACTGGGAGAGAAAACCACTTTGTGCACACATGTAAGTACCTCCCTGACTTACCCTTGGGAGCCTTTCTACACTTTAACAAGGAGGATAACAGCATGTTATCCCAGCACTTCCCCTTCTAAAAAATGATGCCTATCCAGGTGTGGTGATGCATGCCTTTAATCTCAGCACTTAGGGGGCAGAGGCAGGCAGATCTCTGTGAGATTGAAGCCAGCCTGGCTCACACTGTGAGTTCTAGGTCATCTAGGGTTATACAGAGCCCTGATACAAAAGCCAAAAAAGAAAGAGGAAAAAAAGGGAAGGAAGGAAGGAAGGAAGGAAGGAAGGAAGGAAGGAAGGAAGGAAGGAAGGAAGGAAGGAAGGAAGGAAGGAAGGAAGGAAGGAAGGAAGGAAGGAAGGAAGGAAGGAAGGAAGGAAGGAAGGAAGGAAGGAAGGGAGGAAGGAAGGAAGGAAGGAAGGAAGGAAGGAAGGAAGGAAGGAAGGAAGGAAGGAAGGAGGAAAGGAAGGAAGGAGGGAAGCTAGCTTAGGCACTCATGGGTTTCAGGGGAATTATAAGGATTCCAATTTAATACGAAAAATTTGTCTGAACAATATGAAACTGACTTTCTGTACAAGGAGTGGAAAGAATTCTGTAGTGACAAAATACCTGGGTTTTAATCTCTTTTTTGCTACCTATGAATAATGTGACATTAGAAAGTTTACTTGAACTCAATCCTTTGCTTCCCTGCAAGACAGGGATACTAAAACGTATCTAAAGAACACAGATTCTACAAGAATGAAGTCAGACAGCACTATGAAGCCACATGTCCTAGTTAGCTTTAATCATCAACATGACACAGCCTAGAATAATCTAAGAACAAAGCCTCAACTGAGGACTTGTCTAGATCAGGTTGGCCTGTGATCAGATTAACTTGATCACTTGATGTAGGAGGGCCTAGCCTGCTGTTGGTGGTTCCATCCCTAAGGAGGTGGTACTGGGTTGTGTAGAAAGCTAAGCATGAGCCTGGAAGGGAGTCTGAGAGTGAGCCAACAAGCAGCACTCCCCACGGTTTCTCCTTTGAGTCTTTGCTTCAAGTTCCTGACCTGACTTCTCTCAATGATGGACTGTGACCTGGAAGAATAAGCTAATTAAATGCTTTCCATCCTGAGTTGCTTTTGGTCAGAGTGTTTTATCACAGCAGCAGAATGAAACAAGAGCATCACTCTTAATCGAGTGAAAGGAATGAAACCAAAGGAAATATCAGGACTAACTCCATGTGCCAGGACCCTTGTGGAGCCCTGAATTCCACTCATTTTGATGTCAGAGATGGTAACTATGAAAAGAGAAGAGAACAGAAAGAAAACACAGAGGCTGTCTTTCAATCGAATGAAATTCAGCAAATGAGCAGCATTAATCAATCAATAAAGGCTAGAAAGGGTATCTTTGTTTTGTTTTGTTAGTTTAGGGAAATTTAAGATATTTTATGATTAGGAAAAGTTACACGCATACACATTACCACAACCACCACAATAACAACAAATCTAAGATATAGCATGGAATTAAAAAAATTGAGTTAGCTTAATATCTGCATCAGCAATAGCAGAGACTTATAAACAGGGAACCTTAAATCACATTTAGTTCAATAACTTCCACTATAATATATTTCCTGAGGCAGAGTGCACTTAGAGGGTTATAGCTAAGTTATGCCTTTCTCCTCCCATTAATTCTAAAATGGCCAAAATGCAATGCCATTGTTGAAGTAATTCAAGATATTAAAATCTTACTATGAGCGATCATTAGACATTTGACTTTGTTCAAGTTGATCTGCTTGATTTTTTTCAAGTCATTGAGAAGGTTTTACCTCTGCATTGTGCACTCAACTTCCCTACCTAGGGAATCTTTGTTCCTAAATGAGCCCACCTAAGAGTTGTAGGTGAGCACATTTGCAGCCTCTGTCTGCTGAGATATGTCCTGAAGTACAGTCATTTTGAATTTCTGCTTTTGCAATTTAGAGAAGGCAGTGGCCATGTTTTAGCAACTCCATCTAGCTCTACTTTCCTTTTTCATATGTTTAGGATGTAGAATTGCCCCATGGCACAATCACAGAATGAAAAGAAATCTAGTTCAAGCACAACGATTCAACTCCTTTTGCCAATAGGGAGTTTTGCACAGGAATAGATGTATGACAAAAGTCTTGATCAGTGTAATGTAGGAGGGAAGCTACTCACATTCTTCTGGAAAAAGTTTTATTCATTATTATCAAAAGAATGTATAAGAAAAAGAATATGCATGCACACTCACACACACACGTATGCACTCATATACCCATGCACACATATATACACATGCATGAGCACACAACACATACACACATACCTTTTGGGGATGTTGTATGTAGACAATATCTAATGGTTTAGTGTCTAAAGCTATGTCTGCCATTCTGTGATCATTGGTGTGGAAGTGAGCTGGAGGATGATGACAATGTGGTTCATACAGCAAAGCAAGAAATCGGAAAAAAATGTTGTCCTTAAAGGTCACTGTGGTTTAAATGAGGAATGTCCCCCATGGGCTGGTGGTGCTGTTGGTGGAGTTTATGGAATCTTTAGGACCTGGAGCCTTGCTGGAGGAAGTGCACCTCTGGGGTTAGGCTTTGAGTATTTATAGCTTCTCTCTCTCTCTCTCTCTCTCTCTCTCTCTCTCTCTCTCTCTC
>NW_008340939.1:577095-577499 GCF_000622305.1 Nannospalax galili
GAATAAAGAGCTGTACCACTGAATCTGACTGGACTGAGTCTGTGTCTCCTGCCTGCAATCTAGTCTCCCCGGGGGGCAGCATTCCTCCGTCATCGACTCACGGACACCCAGCTTCAGCCGCCCCGTACTTTCCCGCGTGGTCCAGCGGCCGGTGGAACTCGCATATCGAGGAAATTGCATGGGTGAAATTAGGGCGGGACCCGGCTGGGCAAAGCCTCAGCAGCAGCAGGCTTTCAGCACCGCAGCGGCGGACAGCGACGTGCGACTGAGAACAGAGAAGCCGATCCCGCGGAACTCGCTGCCTTCCAGGGTGCACGCAGGGGACCGATCCCCGCGGGACCGCGCGCACCATAAATTCCTACCTCCTATTTTTATCACACCATCCTCTGAAGAGGTTACCCAGC
>NW_008340939.1:577516-582679 GCF_000622305.1 Nannospalax galili
CGCGCGACTGCGAACAGAGAAGCCGATCCCCGCGGAACTCGCTGCCTTCCAGGGCGCGCGCAGGGGACCGATCCCCGCGGGACCGTGCACACCATAAATTCCTACCTCCTATTTTTATCACACAATCCTCTGAAGAGGTTACCCAGGGAACAGGGACACAGACTGCTCTGGTTTCTTCCATGCTGAACAGGGACACCTACCATGACGGAATCTACCCATCAGCAACCCTAATCTAAAATAAATCCTTTCTTCCTTTAGTTGATTTTGACAGGGTATTTTTATCACAGCAACAAAAAAGTAAATAGTATAGAAGCTGGTACCAGGAAAGTAGAGTTGTTGCTGTGAAGAGGAGGACCATGTGGTTTTTCTGAGAAATGTGGAGAGCTTTGGAACTTTGAATTAGAAAAGGCATTGAAAGCTGGTAAGTAGAGCTTAATAAGCCATTCTAGTAGGAGCCTGGAAGACAGTAGTGCTTAGTGTAATGAAGACAGTGAGGACACGGCTCATGAAGTTTCTGAAAAGAACAAGGGAACAAGTATTCTGTTAGGAACGGGCTACAGGCCATTCCCTGTAATAATTTGGTAAAGACTGTTTTCTGCCCATGTCCTGAGAATATACTCAAGGATGAATTAAAAGTAAAGGACTAATTACTTTGGCAGAGGAAATTTCAAGACAGCATAACATTGAGTCTGTGGAATGGTCATTACTGATTACTCATACAGGTCTAAAGTGAAAAAGAGCAATAAGTAGGGCAGAAAGTAACAAAATGTACAGTTTGGAGATGAAAAGACACCAGGATGCTTAAGACTGCAATCAAGTCATGTGCTGAAAAGGGGAAGTAATTGTTAGAGAGATTGGCACATCAAAGAGAGCCCTCCATCTTGGACTGGGAAGTGGAAAAGGTATGGCGAGGGCAAGACTCCACCCAGCCCAGGCTCCAAGTCCAGAAAGACCCTGAAGTGTTGCTTGCTCCTAGAGAACAATTGCTTAGGAAAGTTTTGAACCAGCTTCAGAGCCCAGAAGCTTCTGAAACTGTGTTCCAAGGGGACCAGGGTCCACCCCAAACTGGGAGCTCATATTGGCAGAATTTCCCGTGTGATGCTGGTTTTAGAGATAAGAATGATGCAAGATTGGAGGTGTCAAGAATTCTTCCTCTGTAGTTTCATGTAATTTGCGGCTGTGGAAGGTTTGGAGTGCCATTGCAGAGACTGAGAGGCCACTTCATGAACCTATGATTAGGAGGCCTGGGTTGCAGTGGGGAACCCAAGATATTAGACACGCCCGAGCTCTGAGACAGTTGCCAGAGAGAGCTGAGTACAGGGAGTGGAATCACCACGAGAGAGATGCATGGCACAATTATCAGAGCTAGACTGTAGAGCCAGCTTATCTAGATGCTCTAGATACCAGACATGGGGCTAAAGGATTTGTTGTTTGTCCTGTTGGTTTCAGTGGTGACTTTGATTAAATCTTTCCTCATTATGCCCCCCTATTTCTCCCTTTTGGAATGGCAATGTACACTCTCTGCAAATGTATGTTGGAAGTATATTTGTTTGTTTTTTTAACTTTAAAAGGGGTTACAGATAAGAGACTGACTTGAGTCTCAGAAGAAACTTTGGACTTGTGAACACTTTGAAAAGTGTGGAGATTATCAGTCTATGGAAACTTTTTTTTTTTTTTTGGTCTTTTTGAGACAGGGTCTCCCTGTAGCCCTAGCTGTCCTGGAACTCACTATGTAGACCAGGTTGGCCTTGAACTCACAGAGATCCACCTGCCCCTGCCTCCCATTGGAAAAATTTGAAGTTGGACTAAATGTATTTTACATAACGAGATGGTCATGAGCCTATGGGGACTGGGGAGAATGTTGAGGTTTGAATGAGAAATATCCCTCATAGGCTCATGCATTTGAAAACTTGGTTCCCAGTTGGTGGCACTGTGTGTTGTGGTTATGGAAACTTTAGGAAGAGGAGCCTTGCTGGAGGAAGTATGTCTTACTGGGAGTGAGCTTTGAGTGTTTATAGGCTTTTCCCAGTTCCTGTCGACTCTTGCTGTTTCTTGTGTATAGAAGAAAAGTTGTAATCAGTCAACTTTCTGTTCCTGCTAGCACACTTTCCCTCCACACCTCCCCTGTCATGATGGACTCTACCCCACTGAAACCCTGTGCTAAAATAATCCTTTTTTCCTTGAGTTGCTTTTGTCAGGGTATTTTGTCACAGCAGCAGCAAAGTGACTAATACAATGGTGTTCTGATTTCTGCTGAGCAACTTACACTGTTGCTAAGTCCATCTGTACTTCTTATTTGTAACCCAACATTCCTTACATCACCCTTAAATAATTTTCTGAGAAAATCTTTATTTCAAAACAAGGGGGAGATTCTTTGTGAGGATGTTTCGTTGTTTTGTAGCTGGAATTGATACAGATTCTACCCGCTCCACAGACACCAAGGTAGCACATGTATGATCAGATAAGAAAATAACTGTGTCTTGGGATCAGAACATCATTCACTCGCCTCGCTTCACTGACTCTGTCAACGTCCCAGTTTTCTGAACCAGCAGCACAGCGTTGGTCCCTGTTCCTTCGGCCAACTTTCCTGAATACAGACACTCAGTGCCTAGACCTCTGCATTCTGCATTCATCTTGACCGTCTCTGGTTCTTGGCGCTCCCAAACACTCATCCAGCCACCACCCACACACCAGCAAGATATGTTCTCACAGTTGAGTATGACTCAAAGCTTCAGCAATAAACAACCGATAAAACCTGTGTGTTTTCCTGATAGAACTATCCCAATGTCGAAGACCATAAAGCCTCCAGCAAGCAAAACCTGCCTGAATGGAGACAACTGCTAGAGCATGAATTTTAGGATAGCTTGTCTTAGAGCCTCAGGCAACTGTCCAATTAAAACTGTTAGGCAACATTTGCCACCTTCTCCCACCAGAGTCTCTAACATGTTCTCTTGATCTTTTTTCATTAAGATATCTTCCCTAAAAATACTACCCTGCCCTGAAATGACATCTTAAAAATCAAAGATAATGGGCTGGAGACATGACTCAGAGGTTAGGAGTGTTGGCTGCTCTTGCAGAAGACTGGAGCTTGATTCCCAGCACTCATATGGTAGCTAAAAACCTTCTGTAACTTTGGTTTCAGAGATCGGATGCCCTCTTCTGGCCCCTCCGTCATTGTATGGCATGGATGCACTTAATTACATGCAGCTAATACACTCATACACATACACATAAAGATAGTAAAAAACCAAAGGTAAAATGACTTCTTCCTGTTTTAAAAGTCTTGTTTAAATTTATCTACTACTTTTCTTCACATATACACAGATTTTTTTAATATTACAGATATAAACATATCTATCCCTCTATCTATGTAGTTTAATTTAAAGATTCTACCAAGTCCCAAATTGCCACCACTATATTTTTTAATTTTATGCACCCACATGCCAAGATATGCATGTGGAGGTCAGAGAGTTAGTTCTCTCTTTCCACCTTTACATGTCATCAGACTTATGCAGCAACACTTTACCCACTGAGCCATTCCACAAGCCTATGACCATTTCATTTTTTGAATGGGCTTACCCTACCATCTCTTCCTATTTCTAGGATAAACTACCTTTTAAAATGCATTTTTCTTACTTGGTATTTGGGTTTCTGACATTTATTTCTTAACTGCAGCCATCCTCTAATCATGACCCAAGTGTTCTCGCTAGTACCATCAGTCAAGAACGTTCATCTACCACTGTGCCCACTGTACACAAAACGTTTGCATACATGTGTATACAAGTACATGGACATATACTCCCTGACTTAGGACATAGTGTCTTGAGGGACAGAACAAGGAGAGAAGTACTACTCTTTGCTTCTTCCCTCTTGACTTTGAAATCTACTCAATCTAGCTAACTTAGTCTCTTTTTTTTATTGTTGTTGCCCTATTCATCATTTACATCCAGGACTCCATGAAACTCAAAGATTTGCAATCAAGGATTTGACAGCAACCTTCTATTTCACACACCATATGAAGCCCAAACGTACTTAAGCAGGCATGAACCTATCTACTGTTTTTTACATATTTATTTATTTTTAGTTTATGTGTATGAGTGTTTGCCTGCATGCACATATATATATATATATGCACCATGTGCATGCCTGGTACTAGCAGAGGTCAGAACAGGGCATCAGATCCCCTAGACCTATAGTTACAGATGGTTATGAGCTTCCATGTTGAGGGTGAGAACCAAACCCAAGTCCTCTGCAAAAGCAGCAAGTGCTCTCAACGGCTGAGCCATCAATCCTCATCCCCAGGCTTTAAACACGGATATGACATTTTCACATCTGACTTTTAAGTGTGTAATTCTAGGTTAGAAGTGAAGGTGAGGAGCGCACATCTGGTACCCAGAAGGCCCTCTGGGAAACTGTGTAACCAACCCAGGAAACACTGAATGAGTAATTAAAGTTAGAGAAATAGTACCAGACAGGAAAAGAGAAGACCGATTTTAGAACGACTGTGATTAATAAATAAAGGAGTTCTATCCAGGGACATGCTCTCTGCAGTCTCCTACTCTCTACACTCTGGTCGGTTGTGGCCTCCTGTGAGCATACAGTACCGTACTCTGCTGCGTGAGGGAACGTCACTGGTGAGCGTTCAGAAATGCGTTAGTATTTTTCTACTCCCTTTTCCGCTATGTTCCGTGAGCCTTAGGTGTAGAGGTCTCTTTATTAAACATCACCTTCCCATGTCTCAAGGAATGTTGTGTAGGAGGGGGCGAAAAGATTGTAAAAGCCAGGGTTGGCATGTGATCATAAGGAAACAGTCTTCCAGGCCTCTGGAAACTTGCACATGTGAACTTGCAGCTATGGTGTCAGCATGAACAAGACCCATGCAAACTCATTCAGACAAAAACCCAGTATAAAACTGGGGAAATGGACAGGAGGCCTCCAACTTTAGCTGAAGAACTACTGGAAGCTGATCACCGCCGGGTGAGGGAGAGCTGACCTTCTTTAAAGGAGAGACTCTAGATAGGCTGACCAGACTCCAGTGAATGAACTTGCACTGAGGGACATCTGGGGACACAAGCTTGACTAGAGAGGTCTTAACATATATGACAGAATGCATGAAGCCAGTTGGGGGGGTATAAGCAGAGGCAGATAAGGGAGGGGTATAAA
>NW_008340939.1:582720-600049 GCF_000622305.1 Nannospalax galili
ACACTAATCCTGGCTCTTACAGTCTTTCCGCCCCCTCCTCCACAATGGTCCCTGAAACATGGGGCAACTGATTAATGATGAGTGAGGGAGAATTAATCTTCTTTAAAGGAGAGACTCTAGATAGGCTGACCAGACTCCAGTGAATGAACTTGCACGGAGGGACATCTGGGTACACAAGCTTGACTAGAGAGGTCTTAACATATATGACAGAATGCATGAAATCAGTTGGGGGGGTATAAGCAGAGGCAGATAAGGGAGGGGTATAAAGATTATTAAGATGTTTTATATGAAATGCACAAAAAATCAATAAAAATATACAAAAAAAGCCACTGGTGTTAGTCACTAATCGCATGCAGTTGATGACAAAACCAATTAAGGAATATGCCCCAGACTTCCAACTGGAATGGACCGGCAGGTAGTGATGCCCCAACTGAAAGGGAGAAGAATACTAAAAGAGCAATAACAGCTTAGGTTGACTGAGCACTTACACATAAGGCATTTTTAACATGATTTTCACATTTTTTTCCATTTAATTCTTATATAACATGAAAGAATAATTGTGCAATAGTGACACTTTTATCTTTGGGATAACAGACAGCTGTCTAATTGGACTGAAGGTCCACTCAATAGAAGAGGATCCATGACTGATACTATAAACGTAGCCAAATGCCTGTGGCTGGAGAGATCATAGATCGTGAGGAAAACCTACCACTGCCATTTCCCTAAACAAATACAATTTTTACTTGTATTGTAAAAATGTAGCCTTAAACCCACAGAGAAGTGTGGGTTTGCAACAGATGGAAATAATTATAGGGCCTCACAACTAGTCATAAGGCAGAGAACAGATGACCAGGGGGTACCCAGCCCCAATTGATACATCTAAAATGCAACCCCTTACACCTAAAGCACAGAGATTGTGGAAGTGGGAACAGGAAGACCTGTAAAAACAAGAGGACCAGGATGCAAGCTCTTAGGCAGTATCTTCCAGATTTAACAGTGAGGGTATACTCATGAAGCCATCACACTAAGTTAACATGCCAAAGTGGATGGGAACTTTCACAAGGTATCAGGCAATTAATGACTTCTGAAAGAGGGAGAATCAGTTTTCTCTAGGAACAAGCTCCCAGATGATCCTAGAGAACATGTACTTCAACCTTAAATATATGTACATAATAGCACCTCTAAATGAACTCAGTAGGTTGCTTATACACACACACACACACACACACACACACACACACATCAATAATAGAGTTCAGTAAATTGAAAATGACTGGGGAGGGATGTCGAAGGAGAGGAAATGACGTAAACACAGAACTCATGTGAAATTATTGAAAATTAAATAAAAAGAAAAAACATAGAGGCATTAAAAATGTTAGTGTGGGTGATATCCACGGTACCCTGGAAAGTGAGAATTCAAATGGACTGAGTCAGAATCCCAAGAAGCGTCACTAAAGAGGGCTTAAAATAGCCTGTGAATAAGGAGGCATCAGTCAGAGTTCAGAAACAGTTAAGAGGATATAGTGGGAGAGAGGTTGAGAGTCTGTGAGGCCAGTAGGCCTGATAAGAAAAGCACTGAAAAATCCATTTGATTTTCAATGAGAAAACAAAAATATCTACCCCAAACATGAAGGAATAACACCGTAAAGTCAATAGGTTTAAAACTAAGTGGGAGGCGGCCAAATGTCAAGATTTGCATGAGCAGTAGAGATTAGATTATTGTTAAATGATATAGAATCAAGATCATTTCTTTTTATTGTTCAGAGTCGCTCTTTGGAAAGCAGAAAATTAAGCAGACTGCTGAAAATTTGCCTATGTAGATGATTCTGAAAGCAGCTTCTTTCCAACACCAGGAAAGCAAGAGCCCATGGGAGAAGTTGGATTTCATAGAAGCATTCTTTGATACCCACGCCTATGTTTTGTTTTCTCATTCCAATGAACAGAACATGTTAAATAAACACAAAGACAATTTCTCTCATCTCTTCTTGGATCCCCCTTATCTGACCTTGAATCTACTCTTGCTCAAGAATTCTGGTTATTAATTCTCTACTCTCCTCTGTATTTTGAGCCCAATTTTTCCCTGAATACCTTCATCCTAGTTTCTAAGACGGTCCTCAGTTCTACTCCCCTCTCATTCCCAATCATCTGGGTCCCGTTTTCCACTGACAAGCTTTTACAATAACTGTTTTATAGACAAAGACTACATTGTTTTTCTCTGTTCAGCCATTCTGCAAGATTTTGGATCCCATTACACTAGTAAATTACTCTCTTAAAAGTTATCATTACTTTCCTATCTCCTTGTTTCTGGTGAATCCAGTTTTTTATTTCTGCAAGTCCTTTATTATTTTTTCTCTCAACAGTTGATGGTTATATTTTTTGCTTCCTCCATATCTGGATATAAATCTTCCATTATTAATGTTGACTACCATTAGGTCCTCCAGACCTAGTGTAAAAAAATTACATATTAAAACAGTTAATTTCATACTTATAAACTAGATGTTACCATTATCTCCATTCTGCAGCTTGGTTAATTAATTGACTCAAGGCTACACAGTTAATGAGTGATTTAAATGCAGGTAGTATGACTCAAATCCTATGTCCTTTTCCCCTTATGAGTAACAGATTGTACCAATCCTTATCACACATACATTGACTATATATTTGGCTTCTAAGAACCTTCTAAATTTGAACCATAATTTCTCTGTAATTATTAAGACACCCTCTTTCACACTAAAGCAAAATCCAGATTTGGGTGACAAATTATGTCATACTAACTTTACAGTTCTTTTTCCCCTTTATTCACCTAGAAGTTATCATTTCCAGAGTGCTTATTGCCTGTCCCAGAGCATATAAAATTCATGCTTACTAATCCTTACAGTAGCAGCATATTGAGCTTGGTTTCTTTACGTGAAGATGGGTTCAGGCAAAAACCCACAGTTGTAGTAAGTGACTAAATCTAGCAGAATAAAATCATAGATCTGACTCTGAAACCCCTTCTCTGTATTTTGTCTTTCTTTGCATACTAATCATCCTGGCATCTCACTTTGGATGTGTCCAGGTGATGCCTTTGTTACTATCTTATGTAACAGTTGTATAGTTGTCTGTCTGTCTGTAATGAATGGTCCTACATGATACACACTTACAACATCTGCCTCAATTATTTTTATATTCCCCGGGACCCAGGGCATTTAATTGGCTCCACACAAAGCCCTTAGTAACCATTTTAAAATTTTTATTCAGTAGTCTCATTATTCTGTACATTTAGCTCAGGTGTTGAATTTAACTCCTTTATCCCTGGCTGTCCTTGAGGCTACTCCTCACATATCTATTCCACACACGACTCCATGCTCTGCTGTTGTCAGCCACAGTCTGCTGCACACAATTTCCACCCGATGATTAGAAAATGCAGTCCAATCAAAAGCACATCTGCCCCCACATCCTCTGTTATAATTTGTGGGCACTGGGTACCACCCCTTGCATTCTGAAAGCATCAGCCCTTTCCTGCGTTCCTAGATCCACAGTGTCTGTGGATCATGATGGTTTTTCCCTTTGGCAAAGAGAATGTGTTTCACTTTTCATGTTCACAAACTGGGAGAAGATTATTAAAAAAAAACAACACTTTTTTTTTAATCCTCTACCCAATGCCCGATGATCAGAATTTCATAGCTTTAAACTAGAGCAGGATTTTAAGCTCAAAGCTGGCTGTACCATGAAATCCCTTGGGAACTTTTAAAATACACAGATGCCCAGAGCCCACTACAGGCCAATTATACCAGAGTCCCTGGGCATCGGTGTTTCATTAACTTTTTCTCAAGTGCTTCTCACATGAAGGCTGGTTGGGAGATATCAAGTTAAGAAGTGCTTGCCTGTCCCTTCTGTGACTTCTGAAGACATTCTGAAAGGACTCCCAAGAGACGTATTTGAAAATAAGACAAAGCAACCACTTTACCATACTAGTCCAAATTTGTGGATATATTTACTGCTGCTTGTAAAATCTCTGCTTCGAGAAAAATGCAGAATCATACCCATTACTACTCCATAGAAGGTCGAAAGGACAAGCATCTTTATTCCTCATGTAGTGCAGATGGTCTGCCTTTTTCTAATATCAGTATCTTGGTCAGCTATTTATAGATGTATAACCGTTTGCTCCTTGACAAATTTGTAAATCCCAGTTTATGTTTTTTTCTGGTTCTGTTAAGTCTAAGTGAGGTAATGTGTAAAAAGACGGGTTAAATGCAGAAGGTTCTACAGACATAGGCTTCATTCTTTCTTTCTTAATCTAGCCCTCAAGATAAGGAGGGAGCATGGGAAAGCAGGACGTCATCATTAAAACCCTCCTTAAAATGGAACTGTACAGATATTGCTGTTGTAAGTGAACTCTGCAACTAGGGATATGCCTTTTTTGTTTTGCTCTTTCTCACATTTTTCTAGTATTAGTTTTATGGGAAAGTGTGTGGAAACTATAGAAAATTTAAGTGCCTTAACCATAGATCTGTGGAATAATTCTTTGGAAAGGATCAGGAGAAAACGTACTGCAAAAGGCCTATCTATTAATAGCTGAGATCCTGCTTGGGGACGCTTGCCTGCTGCATACTCTGAACTAGACAGGCTGCTCCAATTTGTGACTGCTCATTTAGTTTTCTACACCACATTCTACTTCACCCCTGTTAGGTGAAGTCCACCTCCAGTGATAACCTTGACTGAAATGTCTACAAGCGATTTGAGTGGTTAGGAATCCCAGACTGCCTTTGCCAAATAATCTCATTTGTGCTATGCTAAGCTTGCTGGTGTCATAAAACGAGACTCACATTTGGGCAGAGTTATAGTAATCACCATCATGTTTCTCAGAGGGCTTACTCCCAATTATGGACACCTTCTGGTATCATCATTGAGTTCACCTTCCAGAACATGCTCAGTTGGGCATGATAATTATGTCTGTGTTCTGTAAGTGGAATATGAGACAGTCTTAAAGAGCCGTATTTCATATTAATACCCAATTACATCTAGAGTGGCTTTTCCCTTGCTTTAAAAGGAAGTAGTGGTGAAGGTTAATGATTTAATTAAGTCCACTGTTACCCCCACTCTTGCTCCCGACTGGAGGGCTCACACAGCTCATAGTAGATACTGAGAGGGAGACACCCACACAATGGCAGCTTGGATTTTTCAGGTGCTGACAGTTTTATTATTGTATCTTGAACTAGTGACACTAGCTCAGGGAGTTGCAGGGAGCAGTTCTGACGGTCAAAGTGCAAGTTCATTTATGCTGATGAAGAAAAAGTCTAGGAGCCATCCATTAGGCAATCAAAACTCTTCTCTTGGACAGAAACAAAGGTCTTGGTCTATGCAGTGCTGAATTCAAAATCTAGCCTTCCAAGCTTCAAGGATATTTTACAGCCCATGTATATTACAACTCCATATTCACTGACAGGGGAAGCGCTTTAAATACTGGTACCCTTTTCCATCTAACACCCACTGGCATCGGCCAAATCCCTGTCTAATGAATGAATGTTAGAAGGTAATTTGGTGCCAATCCCAGTCTGCCATTCACCTGCTATATAAGTAGCCAGTTCATTCACATGAATGAACATGAGCCCTTGGAGCCAGAGTGGGATCTGATATGCACTCTGTAGCTGGATCTGACTTACATGTCCTGGCTCCTCACGATGGACTAGAGGGTCTGCAGAAAACAGAAGCAGCAGCAGGGTCAGTGTTTAAGCTTTTCAAGTCTCAGATTCCTTATTCAGCTAGAGCACAGTTGGCTGTCACAGGGACCCTTCTGTTGCTCCAGTGCCACTGTGATGCTGTGGTTTCTATTAGTATCCATTGTAATGATCACTATTTTAGGAACAACATAATGGGTTGCTTTCAGGAATGTTCCAAATTGTCTGCCCGGTCTGGTTGACCACACCCATTGCAATCAATGCAGCTGTGTGCCACAGTTTTTATTCCTGGCTTCTCCACAAGGTTCCAAAACTCTAGGTCCTGGTCCTTGGCTAATGACCTGCATGACAGATGAGTTTTGCCTGATATGGTCTCACACCCTTCCCTCCATATTACACCACACTGGACAGACAACGTCACTTTTCTCTGGCCTGCTCCTTCCCTCAGGAAATCCCCATTCAGCTGCTTCAAGCCTAAGGTGTCACTACTTTCTGTCTTTCACATGTTCCTAGCTAGCAGAGACTCACTTTTATCTTCATCCAATCCTCAAGGCTGCAGTGAGAGTGGAAGGAATGATTAGCTAAGATCTCGCTAACCAGGCGACTCTGAATAATATTGTATGGTGTCCTCTGTTAATTCTGAGTTGTGTCTGCACTGAAAAAAAATGGTCTTTTCGATACACATTTATCTTTTTCTCTGTACGTGGAACTGGAGACTTCAAAAAATAATTTTGAGGCCTTTTTTTTCTTTTTTCATTTGTCAGACCTCAGAATTCCCAAGATTTGCTTTGTTTATCAGTGATCAGTGTGTTCTTACATGGTGATGGGAAGTGGGAGACTACATCTGGCAAAGCTCATCTGTTAGCACACAGAAATGTGAGGGCTAAGATAGTGCTTAGGAATTCTTGGAGGCTGGCTCTAAAACAATCTTTATAATTTTTAGACAATTGTCAAGCAATAAAATCCAGAGGAATGTGTTGTACATCCAAATATCACAAGACACAGAAACTTGCAGATTCCATAACTATGACAGCATTGATTTCTCGTATAAACTTTCCCTAAAGAAAAGGGTATTAGTAGGTTTTCATCTATGACCTCTCCAACATGGGCAATTGCCTAGGTTTACAGTGCCAGGCATTAATTCCCTCCTATCAGGCAGATCTTAAGTCCAATTAAATACTTGTTGGTCACCCCTAGAATGTAAATTCCTCTATTGTACCACTGGATCTCTTGCCAGGATGGTCATTGCTGTGGTTCGTAGACATTATAGCTAGATAGGCCGATTATTACTTTTCTTTCTTGGTGGCCTCCAATCTTTGAGAGTTAGTTCTCCTGTCTGTCAGAGGGAGGATTCTAGGTCAATTCTAAATTGATTCCTCCAAGACCTGTGTCACAGGGTGACAATTCCAAATTGATTCTTCCAAGACCTGGGTCCAAACTGTGTCACATCTTCAGCAACAAAGCCTTACTTCAAGTTCTTGGAGGCACCAGAGGCAATGACAATAGCCTATATTGTTTCCATAGTAGGGTGTCCTTTGGACCTCCTTGACCAATGACTGGTTTCTCATGCCTGGCACTGGGGTTTTTATAGATAGTCTACAGTTCTCAGAGAGAGAGAGCACTATCACCTCATGTTGCATAACTCCATTCAAAGCACACACACACACATACACACAAACACACACTTTTGTGTGTATGTATACATACACACATATATTATGTAGTATATACACATATACATTATCTGTGTTTTTAAGTAACTTAAAAAGTAATGTTTGCATATGGGTTTTTCAAACATCCTTTCCGACCAACAACTGGTTTCTCATGCCTGGCACTGGGGTTTTTGATAGATAGTCTACAGTTCTCAGAGAGAGAGAGAGAGCACTATCACCTCATGTTGCATAACTCCATTCAAAGCACACACACACACATACACACAAACACACACTTTTGTGTGTATGTATACATACACACATATATTATGTAGTATATACACATATACATTATCTGTGTTTTTAAGTAACTTAAAAAGTAATGTTTGCATATGGGTTTTTCAAACATCCTTTCTGTTATTTATTTCTCTTCCCTCCCCCTTCCTCTATGTTACCCTCCTTCCTTCCCCCTTCCCCTCTCCTCAGTTAAAGTCACCAACTCCCATTTTTCCCATTTCCCCTTCTTACCACCTGTATTCTACCATCTCTTTTCTGAAGCTACCTCTCACCCCCTCCCCCATGTTCCCTCTCCTGACTTCTGATATTAGTTCAGGTTATATATTATAATCCAAAGATTCAGAACTTACTTGGTCACCCCCAAGATACCAATGCCACTGTTTCACCGTTGGCTATCTTGCCAGGATGGCATGGATAGGGTCCACAAATAAGGGTGAACAGGTGGCACTTGTCTTTCTGGGTCCAGGGTACCTCACCATGCTGAATAGCGTTAGTGTCAACTTGACACACCTGGGCTGAGGGAGTCTCAACTGGGGAATTGCCTTCATTGGACTGGCCCGTGGCCATGTACATGGGGCACCTTCTTGATTGTTGAATGATGTGGGAGGGCCCAGCCCACTGTGGGTGGTGCCACCCCTGGGCAGGTGGGCCTGTGTTACATAAGAAATCAGGCTGAGCAGGGGCCAGGGAGCAAGCCAGTAAGCAGTGATCTTCCATGGCTTGTGCTTCAGCTCCTGCCTCTGGGTTCCTGCCCTGAGTTCCTGTCTTGGGCTTCTGATGAACTGTGACTTGGGAGATGTAAGCCAAATAAACCCTTTCCTCTCCAAGTTGGTAGTGGTCAGAGTGTTTTGTCACAGCAATGGAAAAACAAACTAGAACACTCACTCAGTATGATGTTTCCTAGTTCCATTCAATTACCTACAAATTTCATTATTTAATTTTCTTTATAGACAAATAGAATTCAATTGTGTATACACACCACATCATCATCTATTCACCAGTCAAGGGACATCTAGGCTGTTTCAATTTCTTAGTGGCAATGAAAATGGCCAAGGAAGAATCTCTATGGTAGGATATTGAGTCCTTTAGGTACACGCCAAGGAATGGTATACCTGGATCATATGGTAGATCTATTTTTAGGTTTCTGCGCACTCACCACAATGATTTCCATACTTGCTGCACCAGCTTACAGTCCCTCCAACAACGAGGCTTCCCTTTCCACTGCATCCTGCTTAGCATTTGCCATCAGTTGTTTTCTTGATCTCAGTCCTTCTAACTGGGGTAAGAGAAAATCTTAAAGCAATTTTAATTTGTATTTCTCTGATTTCTAAGAATAATGTACACTTTGAAAGATATCTCTTAGCAATTTTTGTTTCTTCAGTTGAGAACTACTCACATTCGTTGCCCATTTTTTGATTGGATGTTTTTCTTGACATTTTGTGTTTTGAGATCTTTGTGCATTCTTGATCTAAATATTCTATTCTAAATATTTTATTGGAATTTTAGCTGGCAAAGCTTCTCGTCCACTTACTTAGTGGACTTCCTCTTTGTTTGTTTCCTTTGCTGTATAGAAACTTTTTAGTTTTATGAGGTCCCATTTGGAGACTACACAGAACCTGTGTAGTCTGAGCCCTTTTGTTGTAGGGTGCCATTTTGTTTCTTTTAGAAGTTTCAGCACTTTAGGCTGCACACAGATCTTCGATCCATTTGAAGTTGATTTCTTTGCATGGTGAGGGGAATACATCTAATTTTCTTCTACACACAGTCCTCCAATTTTCCTAATACCATTTGTTGAAGATGTTGTCTTCTCTCTGTGTGCATTTTGGGCATCTTATCAATTACTTTTCTGTTGCTGTGATAAAACACCTTGACCAAGGAAACAAGTTTATTTGAGCTTATGGTTCCAGGGGATTTAGAGTCCATCATGGTGGGGAGGCATGGTGCTGGGAGGTGACCAGAGTGGGAGCAGGAAGCAGAGGTTGACATCTTCAAGCAGGCACAGGAGGCAGAGGGCAACTAGAGATCCAGCAAGGCTTTAAGAACTCTCTAAGCCCACCCCAAGTGAGTACTTCCTCCAGCATGACCACACCTTTTAAGACCTCCCAAAACAGGGCCACCAACTGGGGACACAATGTCCAAATACCTGAAGCCTATGGGGGACATGCTCATTCAAACCAGCACAGCATCTTTGTCAAATATTAGACGGCTATCATTTTGTCCAGTAATGTTTGGCCCTTCTGTTTTGTTCCATTGATCTATATGTCTATTTTTGTGCCAGCATCATGCTGCTTTTTATTACTATAGCTCTGTAATATAGCTTGAAATCTGGTGTGGTGATCCCCCAGAATTGCTCTTTTGGCTCAGGATTGCTTTGGTTACCAGTGTCTTTTGTGCTTCCATATGAATTTTAGGATTTTTCTATTAATATGATGAATGTCATGGCAATTTTTTGTTATTTATTTTTATTTTTTATGTGTATGAATGTTTTGCTTCATGTATGCAAGTGTACCCATGTATGAAATGCTCACAGAAGCTAGAAGTGAGCATTGGATCCGCTGGAACTGAAGTTATACAAAGTTGTTGACTGCCATGTGGGTGATGGGAAGCAAACCTGAGTCCTCTGCAAGATCAGTCAGTGCTCTTAACTGTGAGCCATCTCTGCAGCCCCTGCCATGCGGATTTTGACTGAGATTTCTTTTAGTAGGATGCTAATTTTTATAATGTTAAATCTACCAATCCACGAGAATGAGAGGTCTGTCCCTTTTCTAGTGTCTTCTTCAATTTCTTTCTTCAGAGATTCAAAGTTTTCATTGTAAAATTCTTCCACCTCCTTGATTAAATTTATTCTGATTTTTTTAGGCTACTATGAATGGGATACAATTTTCTAACTGTATTCTAAACAGTCTTATACCCACAGATAAGTGTAATTCTCACACCTCATCAAAGGGGCTTGTTTCTGCAGCAGAGGCTACAACTGACATTCACATCTTGTCACAATGCAGAGAATGAGTGACTTTACAATACCTTACCCCAATTAGTACATCTACAACAGAAACCCAATACCTAAGGCTCAGGGAACTTTGCAGTAGAGGGCCTGAGGACCAGGACATCCCTACATGATAGTGTTTTCTAGATATTATTTCAAAGCTGCACCTATGAAATCTCAACAATGCCATTGTCTAAATAAGACCTGTTTACTGACAACACTAGTCAACATGACAACATAAATGATGGAAATTTCACAGGGCCCACCCTTAATCAATGGCTGCTAAGAGTGGGAGAATCCACTTGCTCTAGAGACAATTTCCCAGATAGATTGTCCAGTCCTAAGTGTTTCTCCATAATCACATGTATATACCAGGGAAATTAAAAGGAACTAGTAGGTCATATTTGTGCATATATATATATATATATCCAGTTCACTCAGAATCCCTGGAATTCCATACTCAGCTAATCTAGTATACACAGTGACAAACAAGAGCTCCTGTAATTGAAGGCATAAGGTGAAGACTAACATCCGAGTTTGACCTCTGACCTTCTGTGGCATGGTCACCCACACTCACATAAATGAACAGGCATAAATATATACACGTCACAAACACACACACACACACACATTATTTTAATTACAAAGAGGTAGCAGGACAAAATATAATTCCTTCTCACATTGGGAATGTAGGCAGGCAATAGTTTTCCCAAGTCAAATTTCAGATACCATACACACATGAACAATGAAATGAACAAAGGAAGAAAAGGGAGCAAAGAGCCGTGGTCTTCTGATGTATAATGATACTTGTGGACGAGGCATGAATATCGGATGATTGTAGGAAACAATTCGGGTGGTATTAGCTAACTGTTGTAACAGTTGTACAAGGTTCTGACTCACAGGGTAGAAATGCACTCTTTGCTCATCTGGGAGGAATGCTTCCAGAAGAAAACGGTTGATATGATAAAAGAAGAGCAAAATCATCCATATAGAAACGGTGTGACCTTTGCTGGGAGGATAGAAGCCTCCACAGAGTGATTGCAGATGAACTATTGTTATTCCACAGTGTGGGAATCTTATTTGTAAGTCCTAACGTTGTGGGACAAAAGAAACCATCAGTTTCTGTTATTGAAAAAAATTTGATCTCAAAATGAATCACAGCCTTCAACTTCAAAGAGAAATGCTGACAGAAAAATATTTGAATTAATTAAAGAAATAGCAAGTTGTTCATTGGTAGAGATTTTTCTTAGGCATATTTCAGAACATCTGTGCTGGTTCCCATGGTGATGGTGTCTGCTTTGTTTTGTTGTTAATATACCATATGGGCACGAAAGAAAGAAAAGGTAAGTACCTGATGAAAAACCAAATGTAGACATTTTCAGACAGTCTCAGAGGTGCTCTGACCTCCCACCTGGGTGGAGGATGGTTCAACGCCTGTGAACCATGCCAAGTTCAGTAGACTTTGACTATTTCAAGAGTACTGACAGTTTTCCACAAATAACAGTTTTCTAGAAATGATAGCAAAGCATATTAGTCTTGATACTATATAAGTGATTAGATTTGGGAAGTTCCAAAAAATAAAAGTAAATGCATCCATTAAAAATTTTAGAAAACAGTAATCATTCTTCCAAAGATGCCGACTTGGTATCTGAGCCCTTCTGAAAGGTTCCTGTATTGAGTTCTGTTTTTATATGAACCACGTACTGATTCTCATGAGGCCACAGTGTGTCATTTTTCCCTATTTCCTTCTACAGTACAGAGGTCCTCATATGCCTTTGGTTGTGTTCTTTTAACCTAAATTTCTATCGGGGTGGAAAAGATAAATAGGAAACAGTCCTAAAAGTGTAAGCTACACTTAGACACTGTGCGCCATCTCTCCCTCCCCCTAACAGGGCGCCATGGCTGCATCTGCATGCTGCCTGCTCTTTTGTGCTGTTTTTCCTCTTTGCCTCTGTCTTTTCAGCCTTGTTCATGTCTGACGTTCTTCCGATCTCTGTCTCCTTGGAACTGAGTCTATCTTTTTATAATCCTGGATCTTCCCACTTTCTCTGTCACATGGAAATAGCACACGATCTGCTCTCTCAACTCCAGAAGCCTCTCTTTGGAATTTTGTGGTTCAGGACTTGAGTTCTTATTCCATTTTACATTCATTTTTTGTTTATGATTTTAAAAGCATCTAATTTCATTTATTTGCACATGTGCATTTAATTTAGACAGTACTATTTCTCCATTGTGTGTCCTCAGAAATTTTTTCAAAAATAAGTTGACCATATATAGGTAGGTTTATCTCGGAGTTTGCCACTGTTTCACTGGTCTGTCAGTGCAGCAAGACCTCCTTCAAATCATTCAAAGTTGATGGGGATAGAATGCTATGTTCTATAGTTGAGCATGCTCATTCAGTCTCTAGTTTATTTCAGGACTTCACAGGCTCTGTATAGATAGTGAGATAAAAATCACCATGATACCATTTACTGCTCCAAACAGAACAAATGATTGGTTCTGGAGTTTCCCATGGGGTGAGCAGGTGTCCACTAAATACTTTGGGCTTATTTCATGTCTGTTAGCAACATAAAGACAGAATCAAGTTGACCCCAAGAATTGCTCCTGAAATGCCAATATTCATAAAACTCAATCATTTGATACTGGGTTGGCTATAGTAACAGATGGAGGCTCCCAAAGATTTGATCTCAAAGTGATACTTAAATATAAAGTAATGCCTAAATTATGAATGACTTTTAAACAACTATCTTCAAACTGATTTCATACACTTATTAGGTAGAATACAAAAAGTGGAGGAGACCATGATATGTATATCAGGACATCATGTATGATACATATGATAAGATTAATTACATTTTTTTATTTAAAAATATCTTTTATTTATTCTTTGACAATTTAATTTCATACATGTAAACAACAAATCTTGTTCAAATCCACCCCAACTTCTCCCTTCCAGTCCCCCGAGAATCCCAAACATGCCATGCTCCAGCCCCTTTATGTTTCTCTTTCTCTCCCTCTCTCTCCCTCCCCACCCCCCACCTTCTCTCTCATAGTAGTCCACTGCATCCAGTTAGTGCTGGCAGATAGAAAGTTGACTGGTCTTGTTGGTTTGATCTTGTACAGGTCTGATGCGGGTGACCACAGCTGCTGCAAGGTCACGAGTGCAATGGCCATGTCCTGTCCAGAAGACAGCATTTCACAGCACTCCTCCCCATCCTCTGGCTCTTGCATTCTTGCTATCCCCTGTTCCCCAATGCTCCTGGACCTTGGTGGGGGTGTGGTGGTTGGTATAGTTGTCCCATTGGGGGCTGAGCACTCAGTAGTCACTTTTTCTCAGTGCTTTCACCAGTGATGAGTCTCTGCCTTAAGAGCTGCCCACTGCAGAAAAGCTTCAGTGGAAGGAGACGTATCAATTTATGGGTTGTTTTGTTTGTTTGTTTGTTTGTTTCTAATTTGTTTTTTTAAATTTTTTACAAAAACTTTATTGAGAATTTCATACATGCATATAAGGTATTTTTATCAAATCCATGCCCACTCCCTCCCCTCCAACATTCCTCCCTCTGAAGAGGTAACCCTAAAATCTTTTAAGGATTAGATACACGCTCCCAAATACTTTTGACATTTTTGGCCTTGGAACAGAGTATGTTGCTAACAGGCCCAAGGACAGTTTGACTTTTAACCAAGAAACTGGCTACATTTCTTTGGGGTCTTTTTACCCTAACTGCCTAAACAATTCCAACCTCCCATTCTTATTATGCCATCCTCTGAAGAGGTTACCCAAATTGCCAATAGGGAAAGGGACACAGACCACTCTGGCTTCTTCTAGGCTGAACAGGGACCCAGGGTAAGGCAATTGGATTCCCCTTTTCAGTGGGTCTATCTAAAAGACTCCCAAACTGCATAACTCTTGTCTCTAAGGGGAAAAGAAAGTCTTTGAATCCTGAATAGGAGATGTGAAGGAGTAAAGGCAAGAGCAATTAGCATTACAAGTTCTAGACAGGGAACTAGAAAAAAAGTCAGAACAGGGCAATTTTCAAATGTTCATATTGAGAGTCCATTAGAGAGTTTCTTGACAAGGGCTTCCAAAAGCATCCCTCAGTTGGGTTCTTCCTCATTTTTCTTTTGTCATCTAAGGCTGGACTAGTTGGCTGGGAAGAGTGGCTGGATATTCAGGTGAGGGTCCAGTGACCCTGCTTGGCACACCTTTAATGAATGAGCACAACAATCAACAAGCCTAATTGTGACTATGTTTAGCCATCAGGCTCAGCCAAAGTCGTGATGATGGTAGTTATTTCATGCAAAAGGGACTGCTGTATATCATCATCTTATTAAAAGGACCTGGAACTTAAAATGATTTGGTGCTAGGAGCCACATATGAGGGAGAACATACATCATTTATTTTTCTGAATCTGTGTTACTTCACTTAGTATAACAGTTTCTAGATCTATCCATTTAGCTGCAAATTTCATTATTTCATCTTTCTTTACTGCTGAATAGAACAACCATGTGTAAAGTGGATATTCTTATTTCTAGGATGAAAAAATTTGCTTTACCTGTTGCTCACAAATTTACTGAAGATATTCTTATGGGAGATAAGTATTTAACCCTTATCTTGTCCATCAGTAGATGGGCTCCAGGATACAGGGATCAAAGCAATCTCTGTAAGCTCTTTGCTTTATCATATGCTTCCTACAGGGTAGACTCCCAATGGTTATTGACTCAGAGAGTAGCTGGACCAATTTTCTTTTCTTTCCAGAACCACAGGATACCAAGAGCTCTAAGCTCTATGAGATAGAACCATTGGTATTGGTAGTCTTATCCATTCTAATTCTCAGTAAGCTCTAAAATGTTCCTAATAAATTGGTTCTTTAGAAATGTACTTTTTATAATGACAACACCAGCTGACATGTCAAGGTAGATGGGAAAATGTCACACAGCCCCGCCCTTACATGAAGTGCTATAGGCAACCAATGGCAGCTGAGGGAGGGAGAGTCAGTTTTCTCAAGGGGTGAGCTCACAGATGTGTTATCTAATCCCAAGTGGTCAGCTATAAACTCATATACATATACATGTACATGTACATGTAGCACAACCAAATTTACTTAGTGCATTTTATATATACATATATATTACATGTGTGTGTATGTATGTATGTAGCAATGACCAAAGAGGTCATGAAATTGAGAAAGAGTGGGGAGGCATGGAAAGAGCTGGAAGGGAGAGATGGAAGGACAGAAATTATGTAAATACAGTACTTATATATGAAATTCTCAGAAAACAAATGTTAAACTTTCATATTTGAAATACGTGGAGATCAGTTCAATAACTGACATGAGACAAATTGCTAAATATTGAAGTAAGATGCTGTAACCCAATACCAAGACTTTTGTTAATGGATGGATGCAGAAAGTATAGGTGATCAAAGGAAATATTTATGGAACTGATAAATGCTTAATATCTTAGCCATGTTAAACTGCTATCTATATATTACACCAATAAATCCTGGTGAAGATCTTCTGTGTGGGTCATGATGGCATAATTCAAAATAGAACAGAACCCTGACTATCAGGAAATTTGGTTGTATCCTAATCCATCATCCCACTGGCTTGAAAACATTTATTTTTAATGAATGATGAAGTTATTTTCGAAATACATATTAGAAAGAAGGTTTAAAAACCACATAAACATGACATATTATTTACAATATGTGAGGAACAACAATGTATATCACTGGACGTGTTCATCTTTGAATAGTTCTATGAGGTATATAATATCTTTATCCTCACTTCCCTAATGAGAGAGCAGGCACAGCAAGACAAAACAACTTGAATAGTGATACAATCTACAAGTCATGACTGGATGGAAGCTCTTCTCCAAGGTCTACGCCATTAGCCAGCACATCCCACAGTTCCCTGTCTAAAGGAAGAAAGGCCGGTCCCAGGGTCAAGTGTAACTGTCTCTGCTGTTCTGCCCTTCATTGCACTTGTGTTTCATAGAAGAAAAATAAATTGCAGCAAATTGAAGGAGCTGCCAAAATTCAGAAAAGCATCTTTCTTCATCAAAGAGATAATAATTGTTCCTACAGATGTTCTGAAGGTTTTGTGATAGGATGTTCATAAAATACACCCTAAGTGAGAACCTACTACTGCCATTCATAAACCAGTATGATTCCTAACTGTATTCCAAAATGATTATCTTTATACCCACAGATAAGTATACTTTTCACCCCTCATCAAATAAGCTTCTTTTTCCAACAGATGGAAACAATTATAGACATCCACATCTGGTCACAAACACAGAAAATAAGTGCATGTGGCGTGCACAGCCTCACCTGATAACATCTGCAATGTAACTCCTACACCCAAGGCTCAGGGGCGTCATGGAAGAGGAAATGGAAAGATTGTAAGAGCCAGAGGACCAGGATGTCTGCTGCGAGAGACTGTTTTCTAGACGTGACCTGGAAGCTGCACCCATGAAATTCCAGCAATATGGTTGTCTGAACAAGATCTGCATGATGACACCAGCTGACATGCCAGTGTGGTTGAGAAACTTTTCAAAGGGCCCTACCCTGAGTTGAAGAGATACAGGTGAAGGGGTGCTGAGGAGGGGAGAATCAGTTTTCTCCAAGGACAAGCTCCCTAACAGGTTATCCAATCCCAAGTAGTCAGCCCTGACCTGAACACATGTACATAAGAGCACCATGAAATGGACTCAGTAGGATATATATATGTATA
>NW_008340939.1:600116-606003 GCF_000622305.1 Nannospalax galili
ACAATATTAATACAGTAATCATGTATGAAACTCTAAACAACTATTTTTAAAAAGTAGGTAACTGGGGGAAAGAAATCTTGCATAGGCTTGCTGTAACTTCTTATAGGGACATAAATATAAATGACATAGAAATAGATATAGATATAAATCCATACAGTTATAGATAGTATAAATAAGACATACATGATAGATAGATGATAAACAGATAGATGACATAAGCACAAACAGATATATCCAGACTAAACAAGATAGAACTCAAGGTCCACCACTGAGCCACATGCTAATGTTTATTATTTTAGTACATATCAATTCGTTTTGCTACAAATAGTTAAGAAAAAAATCATTGGGGCTGGAGAAATGACTCAGTGGATAGTAGCACTTGTGATTTTGCAGAGGACCTGAGTCTGGTTTCCAGCAAACAAATGGTGGCTCACAGCCTTATCTAATTCCATCTCTAGGGGATCCAACACCCTCTTCTGGCCCCTCAGGTACCTGCGTGCACATGGTACAAACACATACACTCAGATGTGCATGGGCATACACACACACACACACACACACACACACACACACACACACGCATGCACGCACACACAAGTGTCCTTTAGAAGAATTAAGCATTTTCCCTCTCCTCATTCCAATCATTGTTAATTTGAGACTTTAATCTATCGTCTATTTTCATGATCATCAATGTGATTTAATCTTAATGTTACATTTAAAGTGAGAAATAGTCCTCCACACTCTGTTTACATTCTGTTTTCCAATAGTAAAAATTGGTTACTTAGATGCAAGCATTTTCACTGGGATTTGACAATCCACATAGAATTTTGTCTTGTTTCTCAAGAGCTTTCTGGCATTTTGCTTCCTGAACGAGAGTCTGACTTTTGACTTTGTACTTCAGTGAAAGTTTCAATATAAATTTAGTTACATTTTCCTCCTTCTCCCCTCCCTCCCAACGCTGTCCGATAGCTGCTTAGTTGTTTGGAGAGAACTGTGATAGTAAGCCTGGTTTTTCAGTATTGAGTGTGTGGAAAATGTTGAGATCAATTTCACATTTTCTTCTTCTCCCCTCCCTCTGCAGGTACATTCTTTCCAGTGTACAAGGTTAAAAACCATTTTCTTTATGGGAGACGGAGGCAGGCAGATCTCTATGTGATGGAGGCCAACCTGTTCTACACAGGGAGTTCCAGGTCAGCTGGGGCTACAGGGAGGTCTGTCTCAAAAAATAAGCAATTATTTTCTTTGTTCTAAAAATCAGAATGTGCTTTATTATTGACCACTCTGTTTCCATTATTTTTCTCCCAGACATAATAAGCATTTCAATGTGAACATTCACAAAATTATTTCAGTAGAGATTTCTCCTATTATACTTTCCAGCTCTATTTTTTTCAAGTCTATTGTGGTTTGTGTACAGAAGCCCTCTGTCACATACTGTCTGTAATAATCCGTCTTTGCTCCCTTTCATTTTGAGAGTTCTCTGCCAAGCTGAGAGGACAGGACTGAGCCATTTTTGCATTGTTTTCTGTTGCTTTTGAGTGCTTTTTCATCCTTTTAGAACCTTTTACTTTATGTTCTTTATGCTTTTCTGTGTAAAGCCAGCTTGCTTTTGACTGTTCTTTGAATCCTTCTGTCACTCCTTTGAGCATCCCTTGAAGACTAACAGAGCAATGAGGTAAGCCGTTTTTATTACTTTCATACTGTGAACTGCCGTTTCTGTTAGTTTGGATGGCTTTTAATTAGTAAACACCACTTTAGGCCTGCTTTATCTTCTGTGTGACGTCTCCTTATGTTTGTCTCCTCTATTTGCACTGCCTGTAGCTGTGCACAAGTCCTGTGCTCACTACTCCTATAACGTGGAGAAGTAAACTGGAAGAGTTTGAAATTTTAGTGGACAGCATTCAGCAGGTTCTTCTAGTTCCTTCTTTGTGAGCACGTCTCTCAATTTTCAGTATTCAAAAGCCAATCACATTTGAACAGCAGATTTTTATTTTCCCTATACCTACCCTTCAACATTTGTGGTCCTAGGTATCCACGTATTAAGTAGAAGTGGTCCTGCTCATGTGGATTCTCTTTCAGATCCATAGACCCCCACCCTTATCCCCAAATTCTTCACACACACACACACACACACACACACACACACACACACACACACACACACACCAGCACTAGGGCTACCAAATTATCTATAGGTCAGGCAATTTTTAGTTGCAAAACTTAATTCTGTGTCCTAACAAGAATCTGAGAATGTGTCCAAGACCTGGAGTTTCTTTGCTTAGCTTAGTGAAGATGTCACATTATATAGAAGATAGACTCAGGTCTGAGTGTCACATTGGGTTATGACCATTCTCTTATTTTGAGAATCTCTGATCTTCCATAACTTACTTTGATGTGTGGATTTTAAGGAGGAATAAATAAATGTAAAATTATTCTACCATTTTTACTTAGAAGTTATTTTGTACTCTTACACCAGTTGATCAATTAGGTCCAAGTAAATATGAAATAGAAGCTAAAAATTGTTCTTTGTGCTGACTGTCTATTCTCCTTAGTATTCGTGAGTATTACATTTTCTTCTATGCTTCCTAATCATTCATTTCAGAGGAAAACCTATATACACTCCTGACCCAAATAAGCCAAGAAACCCACAAGCAAGCAAAAATCTTCCATCAATAATGTCTATTTAGCATGATATAATCAATATCACCCTGTTCTTGAGATACTTATATTTAGAAGCAGATTTAGTTCTAGATAAAAGGCAATGTGAATAGTCAAGGAATTCAAGGTGCAAGACTGGGTTAGATGATCATACTGGAAAAGGGGACATTTCCAGAAGCCTGTAGATACCTCAGGCCTATATTTCAGCCAGCTCTGATCTCTTTACCATATATACAAAATCAGCAAATATTCTGTCACATCTATGTAGTTGTGAGAAAATTCAGACTTGAGATAGTGATTTTTGCATAATCTTTATTATACAAAATAAATGAATATAGTACAATCATATGCAAATAAGGGTTATTAAGAATTCCAACAAGCCCGATAGTCCCCTGGGTATATTTAAGCCTTCTGATAACCTTGGGAAATATCAGATTGCTTAGGAAAACTTAATTAAAAGCAAAGAAAGCCTTCCCACTAAAATGAAAATCATTTGATTTAGTATAATAAGGTTGCATCATATGGTAATAATCATATCAGGAATGTAACAACATATTATGATTAATCTAAATTTTTCAGAGTGTACTTCACTATAAATACACTGAATCATAAATATTTACCAAACACATTTAAGTTGTGATGTTTTATAATATGTGATACTCAATTTTTATCTAATTATAAATGTAATACACATTTAGGATAAAAGTATTAAAACAGCACTTGTAAAATATACTGCATATTTAAATTTTTTACATTTATTTATTTTTGTATGTATTAGTATATTGTATTTGTGTGAGTGTATGTGTGTGTGTGTGTGTGTGTGTATACATGTGTGGAGGTCAGAGAACAACTTGAGGGAATCACTGCTCACCTTCTGCCATGTCAGTTTAAGGATCAAACTCAGGTTGTCAGGCTTGGCAACATGAACCTTTACCCACTGAACCATCTCACTTGCCTGGAAAATATACCTAAAATAAAATTAAATAATCAATAACCATTTAAGCACCACGTAATCATCATTGATATGCTAAGGTGTAAGGGAATTTTCTCCATGTTTATGCCTCACTGTTAACTAATAAGCACATAGAATGGGAAAATATAAGACCAGTTTTCCAAGATTCTAATTATCACCAAACTATGCGTTTTGCTAATCTGTATCACATTTTCCAATTTCCAATAGTTTGGAGGGAAATTCACAACACAATACTATGGAAATTATGATGTCATTGCCAAATTCATAACATAATGTTAACAAGGCAAAATTTAAACATTTCAATTGTTTGCATACTTGAGACTACTGATTTATACCACCTCCATTTTATATTTGATATTAAAAACACGGTCTGCTGTGTTGTTCCTGGCTTCACTAAATATTTTACATCCTGCTCTGCAAGCAGGATATATACCTGTCACAGAATGCTTACGAGCCATATCCTCAAAAACCTACATGAAACCTTTGCTAAGACTATATAATGCAGCGGATCACTTTACCTATGATCTCACAAACATACAGAAATAATCATTTAACTCCCAAGGTATACAAGCAAAAATTATGAATGGTAATTTTTCTTAAGGTGGAAACATATAAGCTTCCTTTATGAAATGATAAGGGATTTGTGTTGAGAATCCCAACTAGGAATGTTGGGAGGTTATTTTGAGTTTGTCACATTGAGTGTGTAGAATACATTCTAATTAGTGTGATATAATAGAAAGTGCTTGCTATGTCACCCCTTAATTCATCTGGAGCAGAATGAATTCAACTCCACCAGCTCTTGCAACCTGTGTTCAGGAAAGGCAAGCAATTAAAAACACCTTACCCAGGAGCTCTCGGAGACTGAAAGTCACAGCCTGGTCATCAGACACCATCTGCTACCTCCAATCACACCTAATTCCCTGACACCAATCTAAGGTGAATGGTCACTAGAGGCAGAAGGTTTATTATGGGACAGCATGGCATCTCCCAATTGACAGAAGGTAATCATTGTTGAAATAGTTATGTAAAGTTCATCGAGCATGTCTTTCTGTTCACAGAAAAAACAACCCAACAAGAGTGTTTAGCTAGTCATTGAATATGATTAAAGATATCCTAGAAGCAGTCAGAACCGTTAGGAGCAGAGAAATTGGAAATTATGTGTTGTCAAATGTACCAGTTGCATTAGACTGTAAAAAGACAATATTTTTTGTTTGTTTATTTGGTCATTTTTTTCAATTTTTACAAAAACTTTATTGAGAATTTTCTACATGCATATAAGGTCTTTTGATCAAATCCATGCCCACTCCCTCCCCTCCAAAATTGCCCCTCTGAAGAGGTAACCCTAAAATCTTTTAAGGATTAGATACAAGCTTCCAAACACTGAAATTTGACATTTTTGGCCTTTGGAAGAAAGTATGTTGGTAACAGGCCCAAGGACATTTTGACTTTTAGCCAAGAAACTGGCTACATTTTGGGGGGTCTTTTTACCCTAACTTCCCAGCCAATTCCTACCTCCTATTCTTATCACACCATTCTCTGAAGGGGTTACCCAAATTGCCAGTAGGGCATAGGGATGCAGACTGCTCTGGCTTCTTCCATACTGAACAGGGACATAGGGTGAGGCAATTGGGGTTACCCCTTCAGTGGGTCTATCTAAAAGACAAGACAATATTTTTAAGAGACACAAAATTGAAGCATTTAAACATGTTGAAAGACTTGTAGTTAGTAATTTTCTTTTATACATGTTCTAGCAACCTCTGTCTTTTTAACATGTATGTTTCTCATACTTAATGTCATCTTTGATATTTAGATTTAAAGATTTTCCCAATTTGTATTCTGTCACTTCTGCCATTATTTTTCACTTTCTCCTTTCTTGACTTTTTTCTAGTTTTATCGGTAGTATTTGGAATCATATTTTAGTTTACCAAGTGGCCATTTAGGTCAACCTTTCTGCATGCATTTTTGTGTTTATTTTAAGGTTACAGTGTCTCTAGGGTTTCTTTCCATATAACATTGGTCCACCAAATCATAAAGAGCCATTTCCCACCTTCTTTCTTAAGTTGGAGCTGATCTTTCTAAAACAAGGGACTCTAGATAGGCTGACTAGACTTCGGGGATGGACTTGCACTGGGGAATGGTTGGGGACATGACAACCCAGCGGGCCTTAGAAGGGATGACTGAGTATATGGGCTCCAGTCAGGGGGGGTCATGGGAGGGTGCCAGTGGAGATGGGGGTATAAAGATGATTAAGATTGTTTG
>NW_008340939.1:606174-619443 GCF_000622305.1 Nannospalax galili
ATAGATTTAAATGTGCAAAAATTGAAGAGGTAGTGCAGAGAGTTTCCTTACTATTGGTATCTTAAATTATTCTCAATTAATTACCTAGTATTGGTACATTGCCATTAACTTTTAAAGATCTCTTGAATTTTTACCTTTTTGTGTTCCAGGACCTTATCCAGGATAGTGCTCTATTTTCTATCCTAACATCAACTTGGGCTTTGCTTACCCATAACTGTTTCTCATAGTCATTGTTTTGATTGACAGGTTGTCTTGATCGTTTTGAGGTATATGTTTTGATGTACGTACATCAACTGGCATTTACATGATGGTTTGCTCATGATGGCCTGGGTGGTGTGTTTAGGAGTAAGGAAGGCCATAGAGGCCAAGTACTATCTTCATCACAGCACCCCAAGAGGGCATATTAGTAGCATGATCCTGACCTGACCACCTGGCAGAGGAGTGGTATGAGGTTTCACCATGGTCAAGTTAATCTTTCCTCATTCTATTCTATCCTTTTATGATTGATGACACTATGTGCAGCTTACACTAGAAAAGCAGACATTGGCTCCCCAATTTTGGGTATCTATGTAATTCTTTGGAATTTATCTCCACTGAGATTCTCTCTCTCTCTCTCTCTCTCTCTCTCTCTCTCTCTCTCTCTCTCATCAAATCTTTTATTAGCCAATATTTATTGAGGGTAGACAATAGCTTCAAGTTTGAATCACAAAATACCATCAACAGTTTTCATTTACTACCCCAAAGTGTTTAATTTCCATACTTCCACAAAGACATGTTCCCCCGGTGGATCTGAGTTGACTGAACTCATTAAACACCTTAGCAGAAGATGTTCTCTCTATAACCCCCTTTCTGGTTGTTCACATTTAGTGCTGAGTCAGTCTGTCAGTGAGAGTTACATGGGAATACTGTATTGTGTTTTCTGCTTACAGGACTTTCAGTTTTCTAAGGTTGACATTTCATTAGTCCACAGGATGACTTATACTAAAAGATACTTATTAATAGTTAGGTTATATGCTTACTAACTCTACTAACCTACTTCAATAAATATATAGGTAGACCTGTGAATGACATGTGTCTTCTAGAGGCCTCAGTTCTCCATATATGAAATGTGATTAAAATATAATATATTAAATTTGTATATGGATTAATATATAAAACTTAAGTAGGTGATGGACACATATCAGTGAACAGTAGAGACTGCTATGAAACAGAATGTTTAAAAAAATTAGTTAAAATGTGTCCTTTAGCTGAAATTCAAGAAAAAGTACAACCATGGTATGAGAGACCAGGTCTGTAATCCCAATAGTCAGGAGGATTACCATAAATTTGAGTCCAATCTATGCTACAGAAAGAGATGAAGCCCAGCCTGGGCTAGAGAGTGAGGCTTTATCTCAATACGTACATGTTTTAGCATCCTATGCTTTCAGTAAATGTTTGTTTGGCATTGCTGTGTGCCAGCTTTATGATGCAATGTGAGCACAGGACGAATGAACAAGTGCCTTCTACCAAGGATGAAAGGATAAGCATCCTGTGAAGACTGCATTCAGATACGTTTGCCTATCACCATACATTCACCACCACAACCTAGAAATTTCACTACAACTGTGTCTGTATAAATACAATTCTTTTTTTCTTCTTCTTCTTGTGAGACAGAGCCTCAGGTAGCACAGGCTGGCCTTGAATTTGCTGTGATATAGAAGGATGAACTTGAACTTTTCATCCTCCTGCTTCCACCTCTCAAGTACTGGGATTATTAGGTAAGCACCAACACACCAGTTTTACGCAATGCTAAGGGACTGAACCCAGAGTATCCTGCATGCTAGGCAAGCATTCTCCCAATTGAACTGTGTACATAGCCCCTAAGGGTATGTCTATATATTGCTCCTAATCACTTCTATAAAATCAAAGGCAAAAATTTTAATATCATTCTTTATCAAAGGAAAAGAAACAAAATTTTCAGATTATGAATAAAATAATGGTAAGTCGATTAAAAGTTGAGGAAAACTCGCCGGGCGTGGTGGCGCACACCTTTAATCCCAGCACTTGGGAGGTGGATCTTTGTGAGTTCGAGGCCAGCCTGGTCTACATAGTGAGTTCCAGGACAGCTGGGTCTCCAAAAAAGACAAAAAACAAACAAAAAAAAAAGTTGAGGAAAACTCTTTCATTCCCCCAAGCAGAGGAATCCAAGACAAAAAACAAAAAAAAAAAAGTTGAGGAAAACTCTTTCATTCCCCCAAGCAGAGGAATCCAACAGAGTTTATTATGATGTCTAAGTGCTTTGAAATGTGAGTCAGAAGGGTAAGTACTGGAGGAAGCAGGATTTCTGAGCCCTTTTCAGTGTGAACACAATGGGCATTTCCTCGGGCCTTTCGTCAGAGCTTCAAAGTCCAACACGTCACGATCACATCCTAATAATTCTTGATAAAAGACTCAGTGCTCAGCTTCAACCTCAGTCGGAAGAGAAGAAAAGTCTGTCATCTGTCTAGTGCTCAGACACCACAAAGCCAGAGCAGGCACCCTGTGGGGAAGGCCATGAATAAACACTGAGAAACCACCTCCTCTTTTCCCTTTAACCCAGAGCAGGTAAGGTGTTCAGCCCTCTACCTTTCCTCTCTCTTAAACACTGGGTTGATCCCTCACTTTTCACACTCAGGATAAAAGCATCCCACACTGACAGAGCCAGAGCACTGAAAGATGAAAATTCAGAGCCCTTTGTTCACACACATTAAAGATTTCAAGATGGCAGCCACATAGCCTTGATGCAGGAGCCATTTCCTCTGAAAGTATGACCCTGTGTGATTATACAATTAGAAACCCTTGAGTGGCTCTGCAGGGTAGATCTGCAAAAGTATTCCAGTGGTAGAGTTTTCTATAGTCGCTTGCTTCTCTCTTCTGAAAAGTAGTTGGAACTGGTAGACAACTACCATTTCCAAGTGGCTATTGCTGGATGGGAAAAGATAGGTAGACTCTACCTATAGCCACCGGACTCTTACTGAGCAATGTTATGGGGAGGAAAAGGGAAGGACAACCTCATAGTGGGAATGCGGGGTTGTGAAGTCACGAAGGGAAGACACAGCAGAGTTTGTCACTGATGTTGTTATTCCTTGCAAGACAATGGGAAAGTTGAGACAGAAAAGAAGATTAAAGGAAAAAACTCCCTTTCAAATTTGACCCCCAAAGTCTTCAAGATTTGCAGTTTTACAAATTTAAGTGTTGCGCTATATTGAAAATTTAATGAACATGATTCCATAACCAAACAGGGTCATAAAGGGCCCTAAGTTTAATAATCAAACTGCTATTGTTCAAATTCCTAATTCTTGACTATAAGAATCTTTAACTGTCATATTGGAAGCCCACATGATGGGCTTAGAAATGCAAGTCAACAATTAAGTCTCATGTAGTCAGAGATTTACCCATAGGGAAGAATCCTGAGAACACAGACTACCCACAATGCCACTCAGAACTTGACTGCTTGAGGCTGCCAGAAGAGGAAGGAATGGGATGATGGGACTCTTGCTGCTCACATTGATAAGGCTCAAATTAGGCAATAAAGGAAGATGTGGAAAAAGAAAACCACTGTCAGGTCACAATTGTTTGCCAGCTTCTTAATATGAAAACTGCTCTTGGTGTTTCTCCATCAAAGGTGAATTTTTGAGTGTATAAAGAAAAAGAAATAAAAGTACATTCCTTGAAAGGCTGTCTTCAACATAGATTCCTTGGTTTATGTCCCTATTAGGAGGCAGTGGGTTTGAAATGTGAGATTGTTAGAGGAGGGCAAAGCTAAGTCTTAGGCTAACAGCCCGTTAGTAAGCCGAAAAGCAGGATCCAGATCTGCAGCTGAATAGAAGACCACCGGACCCTCACCCAAGCAACCCAACTCTAAATGTCAAGAAAGGACTGAGAGTCAGCCCACCCAGAGGCTTTCAGAGAGGAACGGGCAGCAGGTAAAATAGCAGTGTATCTCAGAATTCTCTTTCCTCTATAGAATCCCTTTCACTAAATACATTTTCAGTTTGGCTTTATGGTGCTTGAATATTGAGAACCAGTAGACACCACCCTCCGTGCACTCTAACAAAAGTATTGTAGATAATGTTATGGAGTACAGTTGTGTCTTTGGTATAGGACCCTCGGGAAAATGTCTCTTTGTCCATATCCAAAACAACAGATAAGGTCATGCCTGCTTCTATCCCTGACAAGATTCCAAATAGAGGGATGTCTTTCCCATCCGAGTCTCTACAGGGCTGAATTGAAAGACAGATGTTCAGAGAGCAGAGGCCTCTTCCCTGCTTCCCTTCACATCTCCTAGGGATTATGGCGGACATTCTCTATCTCTATGCAGAGCCCCACAGGGGCTGGTCCAGGCAGAGAAATCAGATTATATCCCACTGCGGCTCCTGTCTCCCAAGTCTTTTTATCCTTGAAAAATATTTTTAAAGAGTAAATACCCAAGAAATTTTTGAAGAGATTAAGATACAAATGAGAATGAGTATGCTAAGAAATGAAAGAAAAGAAAACTTTGATCTACTTGAAGATGTGTTTCTGGGCAAGAATACCCCAGTGGGCTCATTGTGTATATGGTCTGTTTGTGGACATACATGCATACAAGTGTATACATAATGATTATATATTTATCTCTATGTGCTTGTCTATATCATTATATGTACATTTATGGCTGTATATACATAGTTTCACTTTTTAATATTTTATTTATTATTTTTATGTGTATGAAAATGAGTGTACTGCCTGCATGTATGTAAATGCACCCATGTCATACAATGTCTGCTAAGGTCAGAAGAGGGCATCACATAACCTAGAAGTTGAGTTATAGATGGTTGTTAGCCATCATGTGGGTGCTGGGAATCGAAATCAGGTCTTCTGGAAGAGCAGTCAATGCTCTTAACCACTAAGCCATCTCCCCAGTCCCTAGTTTGATTTTTAAGGCACACATGAAAAGACTATCACTCTGCTTCTGAACTTTACTTCTGCAACTTCATAACCAATGAGGTCAAAAGGTAAGCCTGATTCTCAGTATCAGCCCAAAGAGCCTTGTGACTCACCATAAGCTTGAGGTTCGTCTGGCCAGGACCCTGGGGAGTAGACATATGTTAACTCTGAGGTTCCCATAGTGCAGAGTATTAACCGGTACAGCTGTGCTGGTCAATGTGCCATGAACACTGCTTGGAGGAGCTTTCAGCATCCCCTCAGATGGGGATGTACAGACTTGTGGCATCAGGTTGTGGATAGAGTCATTCTGTTGTATTCATGCAGGTTCATGAGCAGTTAGTGTCAATGTCAGTGAGGAACACACTAGAAATTCAGTTTCAGGACCAACCCGAGTCTCACTGAAGCAGATTTTTGGGAATGAGAGAAAGGAAACTATTTGAAAAGGCTGTTTGGGTGACAAACACTATAATTTGGGAACCAAATAGTTATGGAAGGAAGCAACTGTTATGACTCAGTCTGTTTCCTGAGTTACAGTGGCTATCAGCAACTGCAATCCCCAAGGACTAGAAAGTGCAGGCTGCTGGCTTATCTTTGTTGCAGGCATCTGAGAGTTAATGAATATGCATATCTGAAAAAAGAATAATTTGCATAAGGAAACGCAGTATCGAGATGCTGTAATTGTCAGAACATCTCAAGAAGCTACATCCTGCCAGAGGCAGAGCTATTAGTGTGACGGATTGTTAAGACGGTTATCATTCCATTCCGTTTAGATGCATTTTAAAATACAACTGGTTTGACTAGCTTCTAAAACAAGGCTTTCATGTGTGGAATTGGAAATGTCCCCCAGAGGCTCAAGCATTGAACACCGGGCCCACGGTTTCTGCTGCTATGGGGCCTCTGTGATGTGAGGACTTCCAAGAAGGCAGTGGTCGCTTGAGGTGGACCTTTGAGATTATGCTCATGCCTAGTTCCAGTGTAACTCTTTCTGCTTCCCAGCCCACTGTCATGTGGATAAGCCACTGCATGCTCTCACACTCCTGACCCCTCCTTTCCATTGTGCCTTTCCTGTCCTGATGGGAGCTGACCTGAACCCTGAGCCAGAAGAATTCATTCCTCTCTTAAATTCTTCTGTCAGGAATCTTGTCACCCTAATGAAAAAAGTAATCACTATAAGAGCTGAAATAAATTTGGTATTTATGAATCTAGGGAGTCTGGGTCTAGAGTTATTAAATTAAGAAACATATCCCCCATTCTTCCCTTTGAGATCATATGCTGCAGTGTTCTAAAGCTGAACAGCCTCCCTTCCAAAAAAGCTGTGCGTTCAGTATGAAACAGAAAAAATGGACGAAGAGCCTCCTGTTGTGTTTCTCACTGCTGCTGTTATTGATCATTTGTGAGTAATGGCATAAAAAAATCCAGGAAGTATCCAACATACGCATTTGTAAACCCATATGTCCACTGGGTTCAAATGCAAATGAATCAGATGAAGTGAACGGGGAGGCAGAGGAAGCTGCTGACAGACATGGCACACTGGGTTCGTCACCTGCTTCTCTTTAACTCCGGTTAGCCAGCGCTTAGGGTGTTTAGCCTGGCCCCCAGTCCTCATCTTATTTTCATTTATACAGAGCTTCATTCTCACTAGGCATCCTATACCGTCATCCTGTAAGGTTATATGGAGGAACTGCCAATCTTATTTGGCAAATAAAAGTGATGTGTTTGTATAGCAGCTAGCAGTACACGTGTTAACTTTAGAACCTGTGCTGGAATCTTCATCGTCAGCTTAACTGGATTCGGAAACAAGTAGGAGACACACAGCTAGGTGTGAATTTGAAGCCATTTCCAGAGAGGCTTAACTAAGGAGGGGAGACCCATTCTGAACATGGATAGCACCATCCCATGACTCCCGGACTGAATAAAAAAAGAGAATGATAAAGCTAGAGGACCGGGACTAGAGAGATGGCTCAGTGGCTGAGAGCTCTGACTGCTCTTGCAGATGACCAGGGTTTGAATCCAGGCACCCACATGGCAGCTTACAACTGCCCACAACTCCAGTTCCAGAAGATCCGACAGCCTCTTCTGACCTCCATGGGCATTGTACGACATGGGTGCACTTACATACACATAGGCAATGCACTTATACACATAAAATAAAAATAATAAATTAGAAATTAAAAAATAAAGCTAGAGGACCATGGCATTGCCCTTTCTCTGCTTCCCAGCCATTGCCCCAGACCAAGCTAGGCCACTACCGGGCCTTCCCACCATGGTGGACTACACTCCTCTGCACTGAGAGCCAAAATGAACCCCTCTTCCCATAAGTTGCTTTTTGTTGAGCATTTGGTCACAGCGATGAGAAAAGTAATACACAGTCTGTTATAATCAGCTCAGAACACTATAAGAAAACACTGCTGTCTGGATGGCTTTAACAATAAAATTTACTCTCACAGTTCCGTCTGGAGCTGGAAGTCCAAGATGACAGTCAGTCTCTTGTTGCTGCTCTCTTCCTGGTTTGTGGATAGCTGTCTTTCCCCACTCCTTGGTGGAGAGACTGCATTTGTCAAGCCTTCTCTTACAATGACAATAGTTCCATTAATGCATTAGCAACATCCACAAATTACCCCTTCTGAAGGCACCGTCTGCTTATACTGTCCCACAAAGGCTTAGGGTTTTAGCATAAGAAATTTGGGGTGGTTTTATTAAAACTATTTTCTGCACCTTTGACCTGGATATCTTCTGCTTCTATGCCTATGATTCATATGCTTGATCTTTTTACAGTGCAATACCCATTAAAATTCCAACATGATTCTTCACAGAAATTGAAAACATAATCTCAAATTTCATATGGAAACAGAAAAAAAAACAGGATAGCTAAAATAATTCTGAGTAATAAAAGAAATGCTAGAGGCATTAACACCCCTGATCTCAAATTATACTACAGAACTACAGTTAACAAAAAAGGCATTATACTGGTATAAAAACAGAAACATTGATCAGTGGAATAGAATTTAGGACCCAGATTTAAATCTACACATTTACAGTCACTTAATTTTTAACAAAGGAGCAAAAAACACACGCTGGAGTAAGACAGCACATTCAGCCGATGGTGCTGGTCAAACTGCATGAGGATGTGTAGAAGAATGAAACCATATTCCCATCCCTCACCATGCACAAAACTCAACTCCAAACGGATCAAGGACCTCAATGTAAGACCTAAAACCCTAACAGACAGAGCAGAGAGTAGGAAGCACATTGGATCTTAGAGGCACAGCAACGGACTTTCTGAACAGGACTCCCGTAGCACAAAGTTGGGTTGAGCAGTTGACAAATGCGATCACATGAAACTGAAAAGGCACCATCATTCAAGCGAAGAGCGACCTGCAGGATAGGAAGAAGGTCTTTCCCAGATAGACTTCTGACAGAGGGTTAGCATCGAGACTATACAAAGAACTCAAAATAACTAACCATTAAAAACGCAAACCAACCAAATGACACAATTAAAAAGCAAGGCAGGGACTTGAACACGGAGCTCTCTAAAGATGAAACACATGTGGCTGAAAAATACTTTTAAAAAGTGTTCAACATCATTAGTCATCAGGGAAATGCAGATTAAAACCACTTTAAGATCTTATCTCACCCTACTCAGAAAGGCAAAAATAGTAATGATGATGATAAATCCTGGCAAGGATGTGGAGAAAGCGGAACTTTTACCCACTGCTGGTGGGAGTACCAACTGGTGCAGTCACTATGGGAATTAGTGTGAAGATTCCTCAAAAAGCTCAAAATTGATTTCCCATAAGACCCAGCCATACCGCATTTGTGCATATACCCCAGAGGCTCTATACCCTACTTTGGAAATACCTGTTCATCCGTGCTCCCTGCTGCCTTTTCCATAACAGCCAGACTTGGAAACAACTGATGAGTGGGTAATGAAGCTGTTGACACAGAAACACAATGGAATATTATTTAGTTCTTAAAAAGGGGGAAATTATGAAATTCTCAGGTAAATGGATGGAACTAGAAACAGTCACCTGAGTGAAGTAAGCCAGATTCAGAAAGATAAATGTCACATGTTCTCTCTCATATCTAGATGCTAGCTTTGAAATCTTAGATATGCAAGTTTCAATTGAAAATTCAAAGACGTCAAGAAACTAATAAACAGCCATGGAGGTGCTTCCTGGGAGGAGTGATAGAATGTGGTGATATGAAGGGGGAAAGGCAAACATTAGATTAGGAATAGTTAAATGGGGTAGGGACTGGGAGGGCAGGGCAGAGGAACTAACACTTAAGGAAACCTACTACCATAGCAGCTTCTTAAAGTATATACATGTACAGTATAAGAAAAGATTAAAAGGAGTTACCCTATAACAGGGAGACATGCCCTTTCTAGGAATCATAGGCTAACAACAACAAACCTCAAAGCCAGGAATGAACACCCTCTCTAGAAGTTGTTGGTTGACTGGGGGGGGTCTCACAGACTCTCAAATTATACTGGCCATTGCCCCTGATCTTGGTTACTCACCAGAACTTGACAGTGAAACCCTATTACTGAAGACACTACATACATGAGCTGTAGAACAAACAAGGAAAATTCAAGCTGGTGCTGACTTCAAAGTCTCATTTCCAGGAGCTAGCTTCCAGAGAATTGGAAGGTGCTATGCATGCTACCCACTGGAAGTAAAAAAATAAAAATAAATTAATCATCAGCCCTACCCAGCTGTGAATTCTGTGAACTACACTAACAACTGGCCGGGCAAGACAGGCCCACAGATGCAATAGTGGCAAGAATATTATAGGAAAAACCAAACACTATTTGGATTTAAGGTCTGCTTTCTAGGGTAGAGCCCATATCTGACATTGATATCAGGCTTAGGGACTTGAGGCTAGTCAAGTCACAGAACACAGAGGAGAACCTAATACTAGTTTTCTACTAAATAGCTATCATATTAAGCTGACACCTAATGACTTATTGTTATACCCATAGATGCATCTCTAAACTCTCACCAGAGATGTTTTCTGATATAGAAGACAGCGATTAACACAGAAACCACAACTGGCCAGTGTACAGAGAAAAAGAGACTGCAGCCTGCTTTCCCTTGAATAGGACAACTATAATCAACTTTTGCCTCCCAAGGCTCAGGGGTCATTGTGGAAGAGAGAGAAGAAAGATCGTAAGAATCAAAGGTGGTGGATGACCACAAGGAAACAAGTGTTTTTTCCAGACAGCGGGCCAGTTACTCATATGAATACACAGCAGTGGTGACAGCATGTACAAGTCCCACTCAAGTTCAAACCAGAAAAAAGTTCCAGCATAGGCATGAGGAAATGGGTAAGAAACCCCAGCCCAACTAAAGGGAATGATGGTGACTGATGGCTACTGGGAGGTGCAGAGACAGTCTCTTTCAATGTTGGAGTTCAGGCTCCAGTGGAAGAACCCACACTAATGGACATTTGGGGACAGTAATTAGACTATATATATGAATGATAGTGGAGGGGATCTAAAAACCATCAAATTATATTATATGCCGATCATAAAAATTCAATAAAAGTAAAATTTAACATAAAAATATTTTGTGTTGGGAGAAAAACATACATATATTCCATAGTACACACAAGTTAAAAGACTAGCTAGTATGTTTCTATTTCCTCTGGGTTAGAGGGAGTAAGCAGAGAGGCTCAGTAGACTCAGGAATCTCCCAAGTAACTTACAAGACTTAGGAAGCTGATGAAACTTAGAAGTTTCATGAGGTTCCTCCTTGAGGTTAGATAAGCAGTTGAGGGGTTGGGGCCAGATAGCCCTACAAGATGTGCAGACAACTATAGAGATACAGATTTTGTCTGTCCTCATCCAAGCCAGGGGTGCCTTTTGGTGAGACAATTGCCTGAATCACTCATGTTCCCCTAAATAGCCCCTCAGCCATACTCCTGCAAAGGACCCAAATGCATTTCATTGTGACTCTAAATAAAGTAATATTCACAGATGATTACCAATATGGGAGAAGGATATTCTATTATTTATTTATTTATTTTCTTTATTTTTATTCTATGTGCATGAGTGTTTTGTCTACATATCTGTAAGAGCAACGCATGTGTGCAATGCCCACAGAAACAAGAAGGTGTTTTAAGAGTAATAATAAATCTATATTTTCCTATAAACCTAAAATGGGAAAATCTAAGCCTGAGAGATTTGTTTTCTACTCCTAGAGTAAATCATAATAAATAAAACTTTTCTAATGCAAAGTGTGCTAATTACTTATCACATATGATATTTTTCAAAGTAAATTGAAGTCCTAGAGCCTACTAAGTAGCTGTGTATTAGACTTTTCTGAATTCTGTGTTGTCCTCAAAGAGTCCTAGAATATAAAAACGTTAATATTATACAAAGGGTGGTTGCTGCTGTTTCCATAAAATAGAAGCTACCTGAAGCATGAAGAACAATCCTTTGCACAGAAATAGAATTGACACTAGTTGGTTTCTACCCACAGGTGGAGAGGTGATAGTGTCATACAAAGGCCAGATATGGCCAGTGACCTTGCAAATAACAGCCCAGGGAGATGCAGCATGTGGGGAGGGTTGCCTGTGATACAGATGTGGGAGGTTAGCTTCTTTGAATATTTCGTGCCCCCTGAATATTTGCTGTGGGCATAATCATTCAAGCCTTTAACGTTTATGTGGCAGGAAGACTGTAATCAAAGCAATGCTGACTGGAGGGGTGACCTAAAACTCACTAACTTGGCCAAGGTCTCTTAGCCAGGAATAGATTTTTCTGCATTAATCCCAGGGATATCCTTGGAAAGCAAAGATGAGATGGATACATGAAGCAGATCACATGATTCCAACTTCTTAACCACTTCTATTGCTAAAGAGAAGATGACATTTGTTAAAATGGTAAGGAAGGCTTTATTGTGGCTGTTGCTGTAGGTGTCAAGACTAAAGAGTGAGTGGGATACAAGTGGAGGTAGCTTTATACAGAGAATACTTAAGAAGAATCATCAAGAGCAGGACAGATTCCTGCAAAGAACAAGTCAAGGTCAGTTACCAAGGATTAGGGGATTGCCTAAATTGAAGGAGGGGAATTCTTGCTACAGTTGGATTTTGCAAGAGCTGATACAGAGACCCAAGACCAAGGTCCAACTGACAAGGAAACACATAGGAGCCCCACTCACTGACTCAAGGAGAATTTATGATACATTGTACCCCGAAGAATATGCTACTGGCGTCACTACTCCAGGATGGTAGTGTGAATGTACACCCTAAACCAATGTTTTTCATTCACCTGTGAATAGCTTGTATGCCCTTGAGATCTAACTCAGGCCACTCCACAAGAATCCTGGGATATTACACAGCATAGGTTCATTCAAAGTCGAAGTATGTAGATGTGGTATTTTGTCCACATAGAGTGGTTGCTGACTGTGAGAACTGGAGTGGAACCAGGGTTGGGTACCAAAGATTCTGCTTAGTTCTCAGCTTTCTACAATGCCAAGAATTTCCATCATTAAAAAAATTATCCAGAAAAAATTCTGGAACTATCTATCTACTTGCTCCTTTTAGCACCTAGATATATTTTAATGACTCCAAAGAATAGAGAAATTCAGTCAGATTGAGTATGTAGGATGCTTTCTGCAAATAATAGAAACCAGGAGACAAACCCTAAGCAAAAATGAAGTGGTTTTCATACATGAAATATTGCGATGCAGGGCTGGGTTTCCAGGCACACTCTAAATAGGTGCAGAATTATGTTTTATTTGTTAGTTTTCTGCTCTCTGTAACCAGAATACCTGACAAAAACAATCCAAGAGAGGAAGTATTTTGGCTCATGATTTCAGGGGATTCAGCCCAAGGTTGCTTGGCCTTATACTCCCTTATGTGAGTGAGGGTGTGGCTGAGGTGCTGAGGGGAGTATTTACTTCTAACACTGCCAACTTCTCCCCGTTTCCCTTTTGATTCCATCCAGGCACCAGCTCAGCTTGTGGAATGCTACTATCCTTGTTCAAGGTGGGGCTATCTCCTTCAGTTAATCCTCTCTGGAAAGAACACACACACACATACACACATACACACACACAAACACATAGACATATAGAGCGAGAGAGCAAGAGAGAGAGAGAGAGAGAGCTCCCCAATTGCTAAGGTAATTTGAAGTCTAATCATAGACATACAGAGCGAGAGAGCAAGTGAGAGAGAGAGAGAGAGCTCCCCAATTGCTAAGGTAATTTGAAGTCTAATCAAGCTGACAGTGACAGTAAAGATTAGCCATGTCATTTGTGATATAAAAATATCCTTTTCTTGTCATTATTTTTCTCTTAATATTTATATTACCCTTGTCTC
>NW_008340939.1:620035-640527 GCF_000622305.1 Nannospalax galili
AATATTTTCAAAGGACAAGTCCATCAACTATGTAAGACAAAAGAGAGGTAGAGGGTCTAGCCTCTGGCATGACTGGTAGACTGCAGTCATAAGAAGCTCAATGAAGATACTTGGGGTGGCTCAGTCAGTATAGTGTTTGCCAAGCAAGCATGACCTGAGTTCGGTCACAACACCCACATTAAACGCCCTGTGCAGCTGTGTGCTGTATTGGCAGCACTGGAAGACGAGAGGCTCTCTGGGGCTGGCTGTCGGCCAGTTAAACTGAACTGGTTAGCTCAGGTTCAGTGAGATACCCTGTCAGAAATAAAGAACAGTAGGTAAAGACACTTGATATTTATCTCCAGCCTCCACATACACCTGGACATCATGCATTGGCCTCCCCCGCACTTATGCACACCAGCACAGTGGTTTCCACATGTTCAGAGTATTCCCCTCATGAACAGATGGCACAGATCCCTGAAGGCAGCATTCTATGGTACTAGAAGCCATCACTTCCTGAATGTCAATGGTTTTCCTTAATATTTATTTCCCAAACCTCCTTTCACGCCATCTTGCCATTGTCTGCACACACAGTACATGCATTTGTATGTGCAGAATATTATCTGTTTTCATGACCGTTAGCTCACTACAAACCCAGCCTCTACTCTGCCTGGGAAGATAAAGTCGTCAGCTGAGGTGAAGGCAGCTATGTTACTGCAGGGAGGGTCTGCCAGGAAGGAATGCAGTATTTCAAATGTCTGTCCTACTGTATTTCACAATAATTCAGGTAAATTTAAAGGCATAAGTACAAAACTACTTTGTCAACATCCATTTATTGATCAGAGAGATAAACTTCCATATATGACAGACATTTTACATTTAGTGGCTAAGAATATTTAATTGAAGGTCATCTGCCCCTTGGATCATTAGGAGACCCACACAAGGCCTGCTTGCTAAGATCCTTCACACATAAATGTTTAAGAGCTGAAAAAGTACAGTTAAAAATTGAAATATGATGTCTGTAGAAATAAGAATACAGTTAAATAATGCACAGTGCTGCCCAGAGGAAAACACATCAATCTGCCCATTGTGGGTAGAATTCGGGATGATTAGGACTGTCAGATTTGCCATTTGGCAAAATATTTCAAGCATCTTAAAAATGTCAGAAATAAAGAACAGTAGGTAAAGACACTTGATATTTATCTCCAGCCTCCACATACACCTGGACATCATGCATTGGCCTCCCCCGCACTTATGCACACCAGCACAGTGGTTTCCACATGTTCAGAGTATTCCCCTCATGAACAGATGGCACAGATCCCTGAAGGCAGCATTCTATGGTACTAGAAGCCATCGCTTCCTGAATGTCAATGGTTTTCCTTAATATTTATTTCCCAAACCTCCTTTCATGCCATCTTGCCATTGTCTTCACACACAGTACATGCATTTGTATGTGCAGAATATTATGTTTTCATGACTGTTAGCTCACTACAAACCCAGCCTCTACTCTGCCTGGGAAGATAAAGTTGTCAGCTGAGGTGAATGCAGCTATGTTACTGCAGGGAGGGTCTGCCAGGAAGGAATGCAGTATTTCAGATGTCTGTCCTACTCTATTTCACAATAACTCAGGTAAATTTAAAGGCATAAGTACAAAACTACTTTGTCAACATCCATTTATTGATCAGAGAGATAAACTTCCATATATGACAGACATTTTACATTTAGTGGCTAAGAATATTTAATTGAAGGTCATCTGCCCCTTGGATCATTAGGAGACCCACACAAGGCCTGCTTGCTAAGATCCTTCACACATAAATGTTTAAGAGCTGAAAAAGTACAGTTAAAAATTGAAATATGATGTCTGTAGAAATAAGAATACAGTTAAATAATGCACAGTGCTGCCCAGAGGAAAACACATCAATCTGCCCATTGTGGGTAGAATTCGGGATGATTAGGACTGTCAGATTTGCCATTTGGCAAAATATTTCAAGCATCTTAAAAATGTTTGTACTGTTTGACTCAGTAATTTCAATTCTGGGAATCTATCCTCAGGAAATAAGTCCAATTTTAAGCAGCCATATGCCTTGGCTATATCCAGCACACTGTTTTTCATAATACTCAAAAATTATAAACAACAAAAATGTTCAACCACAAACAACTTCAGTTAAATAAAGTTATGATTGAATATATCAACTGAACTAAATACCTTATACACATTGAAATTATAGTTATAAATATTAGCATTCATAAAAGTTATTTCATTCTAAGAAACACAAAATAGTTACTAAATTCAATGCAGAATTAATTACAGCCGTACGAATGATATGAGGTGGAAATATTCAAGATAAAGAACCAAAATGAAATGGAATTTCTTCATTTTTCAGTTTCTTAAGGCTTCTGGGATATAGAAATTCTTCTCCTGTGGCAGAACCCATTGCTGGTTTTCTAATACAGCTCTTCCTCTACAATTACATATTTTTCACTATAAAATGATGCAAGTTCGTATGAGAAAAATGAAAAATTAAAATATGAGCATTAATTAATCTTGGGCTCCCATAACAAATACACTGGGTGGCTTAAACAACAGATATTTCTTTCTCTTAGTCTGGAGAACCAAATGATAGACCACAGACTAGCAGATTCCATTCTTGGCATGACCTCTCTTCTTGAATGTTACATGGAACCTTCCAATGTCCTCATATAGCAGAAAAGCAGATATCCGTCTCACCATCTACCAATAAGGACATTCATCATCTCAGATTAAGGCCCCTCCTTTAGGATTCCATTTACCCTTTACTAGATCCTTATAGATCTATCTCCTAACAGAGTCAAGTGTCACCTAGGAGATTAGGGCTTCACCTATGCATTAAAAGAGAATGCAAATTATTTCAGAATAATGTTCATGAAACAATTCAAAGCACCGACTTTACCATCCCTCTCCCTACAGGATATCACTCTAAGATTGCATCTACCTGTTGGATAGGTGTGGCCTCCAAATAACCAGCAACAGAGGGATGTCTTCTCTAGCTTCCCCCACCCCCTGACTGCAAACTGGTTGAACCTTAAGACTCTCTGCAGGAAGGGAGGGGCAGAGGAAGACAGCCACCCTTCCTACCCAATCAATCGGCCTTAATTGCATGAGGGGGAGGGACTAAGAGGAGATAGGGTGGAAGTGTGGAAGCCAGAGAGGAGGGAGGCATTTCGCCTCCTTGGACCAGTAGCTGCACATTCAGGAAACTGCAACAAAGATGGAGGGAAAAGAAAGTCCCAAGGGTGTCCATACCTTTGTAAGCACCCCTCATCCTCATCATATGATCTGTTAGTAAACTCAAATAAATATCTTTATTCCCTAAACTCTAGTTTGGAGGAATAATTTCTCAGTTGGTTTTAAGAACAGTGGGAAGAGGAAGGGGATACAGCAGGCCCGGAAGCTGAGAACCCAAGCCTCCCAGGAGTAATTTTTAGCATACTACCCATAGCAATCTTTAGTTATTATTATTATTTAAAGTATTTGAAAAGCATTTAACATATAGCAACACCTACAGAATAATCTGCACAGTATAAAATTTTCATTGCAGAAGGAGAAAACTATCTTTCATTTACTAAAGAAACAGAAGGAGCCTTAAAATTTTAGCTGCTGTTTACTACCATAACTTCATAATTCTAAATTATATGTTTCTATTATAGTTTGGTTTTGTTACAGACTCACTTCCATTATCATAGATCGCTTCCTAACACTCCTACTACTCAAATGTTCTCTTCCCTCCATTCAACCATACTTAATGAGACAATAAATCCACATCAATAACTTCTAAAACTCTATTACTTCACCAGACTCCCATTCAAGGGAGATCCAGTAATGCAGAGATGTTATTGCTAATTTATATTACCAGAGGAAAATGTGATTGCTCCAAAATACACCACGATTGCTAGACTATAACTGTGTGGCTGGGCATAGTGGCACACATGTTTAATCCCAGCATACAGGAAGCAGAAGCAGGCAGATTTCTGTGAGATCAAGGCTACCCTGGTCTACATAGTGAGTTCCAGGTCAGCTGACATTACAGGGAGACCCTGCCTCAAAAAAAATAATAATAAAATAAAATATAAAACTGTGTGATTGGTGACATGAAAATATGAGACTGATAATTAATGATGAATGGGACTGGAATAAGTAGGGTTCATAGTAAAAACAAGCAAGAAACTGCCACTTACCAACTATTTCACACTATACACCACACCATTATTTTACAATTTTTTGAAATACACATAGAAAAACATAAGTTACACTTTATAAATGAAAACAGTATAACATCTTTGTTACTTTGACTCAGGTGAAGATTTATTAAACAAGAAAAAAAGGTAAGAATTGGCTCTTGGGGCAAATATCACTTCCATTCCTATTTAACTGATCCAATTAAGCCATTTGGCCTCTGGTTAACTCAATGAATTACAAGTGTTTAAACGTCCTGAAGACAGTCACACAAACAGAGAAAAGCGGGTATTTTGCCAAAGGAAATGTGATTTTTGAAAGTGAACCCCAGAGTCATAAGAGATGATAATGTTATTATTTTGTAATTCCTGTGAGTCGCTGAACTAAAACGGAGTGTTGGGAAGCAGGGAAGAAATTTGAAATCGAAGTGAAAGCTGGGTGTCCCCTTACCAATGAAATCGCCATCAGTATAAACTCAGTACGTTAGAAAGCTAGTCCAGAGAAATTCCAGGAAATGAATGTTTTAAAAATTATTTCTTCAAGTTTCACACAAAATCTAGGAAAAAAATATATATGCATATATACTTTTTAAAAAGGAGCAAAGGTCTATGAATTTATTTACCAGTTTGGAGACACATGCATCATAATCATTTCTCCCCTAAGCAGTGAAGGCTCCACAAACAGGACAGCTGGGTTTCCAGCTCACATGGAACTCCTGACTTAATGACGACAGAACAAATATCACCTCAGGAGTCACCAAAGAGTCTGTCACTTGAGATGCTTCTGTTTTTAATGTACACAAAACCTTGTCAATTTTTTCATTAAAAATGACAAGCTTTTTGTAATAGCTGTATGATTTGTCACTAGCAACTGTTAAAATACTCGGCTAACCCTGTCAATATTGTTTCAGTGGAGGACTGATCCCATGTCTTTTCCTTCTTCTTTTAGAAATATGCCACCCAAATTGTGTTCAACAAATTACGAATGGTTTGAAGCACGGTTGAAACTGGCTACAAACTGATGGAAGATGTTCCTCAGACTAAGGGTTGGTGCATCACTTTTTTCTCTTTTTTCCCCATTCAAACCATTTCCTTACATTCTTTGTGGCTTGTATGACAGAAAACTTGTATCATCAGTGATCCAAATATAAGTTGGACTGAAAGGAACAGGCAGCTGCAGGGACGGCTTTGCTGGTTCTCGAGAGCCAGAGTCATCTAGCTAGCTCATGCTCTGTCAGAGCACTGCCTCCCACCCTGGGCCCAGGTGGGAGCATTACAGCTGATCACATAGGTTTCGTTTTCTAAGTCAGCCTCTTCATGTACAAAACAGGTTCATAAGTGGATATTGGAAGGGCACCCTGGCGCTATGAACATCCAAAGGGAAGGGAAAACCGAGGGCATAGTTCACCTGGAAACGGAGGCAGAGTGAACAGGTTTCTACAGGCAATGCTTTGTTTTCTTATAGTATATCTAGAAATGATAAATCATGAAATTGACTATTTTATTTTTTACATTTGCGTTCATCTCTTATTTTTTAAAATATTTTATTTATTATTTTTATTTTATGTGAATGTGTGTATTGCCTGCATGTAGGTAAGTGCACTGGTGTCGTGCAATGCCTGCGGAGAACAGAAGAGACTGTCAGATTCCCTGGAACTGGAGTTACAGTTGTTGGCTGCCATGTGGGTGCTGGGATTTCAACCTGGGTCTTCTGCAAGAACAGTGATCTTAACTGCTGAGCCATCTCTCCAGCCCCTCATCTGTTATATTCATATTGATTAAAATGCTAAATACTCACTTATTTTAATTAAGTATTGAACTTCCGACAAGTTGCATTTAAATAATGAGGTCTTACAGCAGTAGAGAGAGATTATTTAGGAACTACATAGCAGGGTGTATTATTTTAAACAGAGCCTGACAGTTAGTACCAAGTTCATCAATCAGCAAAGATCCTGGGTATCAGTCAATAAACTGTTGCTCAGGGATCATTTTTTATTAGCACAATTCCTACCTTTTTCAATTTACCAGTGCTTCAGAAATATACGTCTGTACTGCTAATTGTGACATCACTTGGTTTAAAATCACTGCCCTATTTAAAACTCTCCTGCGGTTTTCCTTCTTACAGAGTCAGACGTAGACCTCGCATGTCCTGGCCACTCATCACCCCAGTAGTTCCAGACCCTGTTCTTTCCCCACCTGCTCTCTCTACCGGACTCCACAGTGTCCTTTGAATGAGCCAAGCCTATCCCTGCTTAATGATATTTGAGCTTCTTTCCTTTGTCTTTGGAATGTAGTCACTAGGTCGACTGACTCACTTCCTGTGGCCCTCTGCTGAAATATCACTTTATCAAAAAGCCATTCTTTTTTTTTTTTTTTTTTTTTAAACAGGATCTCCCATAGTCCCAGCTGACCTGAAACTCACTATGTAGACCAGGCTGACCTTGATCTCATAGAGATCCACCTGCCTCTGCCACCTAATTGCTGGGATTAAAGGCCCCGGCAGAGAGCCATCGTTGATGTTGTGTGTGTGTATGTTTGCGTGTGCATATGCATGTCTTAAGGACTGAATGCCTGTGTCTCCTCAAATTCCCATGCCGAAATTCTAGTCTCCACTGTATTAGGAGGTCTAGCTTCCAGCAAGGTCCGTGAATGAGGTAGTGAAAATAGTACCTTAGTCTGTTGGGATTAGTGCACTTACAGGAAGAGATACCACAGAGCTGGTTCTCTCCCTTTATCTACCATATGAGGTCACAATGAGAAAGACCATCCACATTCTGAGTTCGCTAGAATCCAACCATGCTGGTACTCAGACTTCTAACTTCCAGAACTGAAGGTAAATGAATATTATTTATGCCACTGAGTATTTTGGTATGACATTCAAAGCTAAAACAGGGTGTGTGTGTGTGTGTGTGTGTGTGTGTGTGTGTGTGTGTGTATTTTCCTGTATGTGTGTGCTTGTATGTGTGTGTGTATCTTATTTTCCTGTGTGTGTGTGTGTATGTGTGTGTGTGTGCCATTTTTCTTCATAGCATATTCCCCAAAATACACTGTAGAGCCCATTTGCTTATGGTTAACCTATTATTAGGTTGTGTCTCCCAGTAGAATATAAGTTCCATTAACCCATTGTTGGATGAATCTGTGCTAAGTGAAGGAATCACTGAGCATAGGACTTGACGCACAGTCAATCTTATGCTCACACAATGCTTCCCAATTTGTTGTAATAAACATACACATTTATACCAGATGACACTGTAATTACTGAGCATAGGACTTAACACACAGTCAATCTTATGGGTCAATTCTATTAGCATTTCATTATGTTCACACAATGCTATTCAAAGTTCCCAATTTGTTGTAATAAACATATACATTTATACCAGATGACACTGTAATTACTGAGCATAAGACTTAACACACAGTCAGTCTTATGAGTCGAGTCTATCAGAACTTCATGATGCTCACACAATGCTATTTAGTTTCCAATTTGTTGTAATAAAATGTACATTTAGGGGCTGGAGAGATGGCTCAGTGGTTAAGAACACTGTTTGTTTTTACCACAAAAAGAAAGTATGTAGATTTTTTTAGCCACCGAGGCAGATTCCTTAGGATGAAAGCCCACACCATCAGCTTCACCCTTTCTTCCTCACTGTCTGTCCAAACCACAATCTTGATGGAGCTGTTGCAGTTGTCATAATTCTGAGCTTTGCTCTTCCCTCCTTTGCATATGACACACATCTTATTGGAAGAGCTGCGGTGAGCTGTGTGTTTGGCCAAACTTCCCTCTTCGCCTCTCTTGCTATTGTATTTTTTCTCTCCTCTTTGCCAACTACAATGTGAGCCTCGGGATATGAATAAGATAGAGAGAGACACAATACAACTGGGAAGATATAGCTAGATTCCGGGCTTCAGACTTCAAAGGTGTACAAATCTTGTTTTTTGTTTCTGTTTTCGTTTGAGACAGGGCCTCACTATGTATCTCTGGCTGGCCTGGAACTCACTATGTAGACCAGGCTGTTCTTGATCTCACAGAGATCTGCCTGCCTCTGCCTCCTGAATGCTGGGATTAAAGATGTGTGTCACCACATCCGGCTTATGAATCTGTTTCTTATCTACAGCTTCTATTACATTCTCTGAAATACACTGCAAGTTCCATATAAGTGCCCGTGTACCTGAGTTTGGAAACTGGGGCTATATAACTTTTCACACTTTGCCTTTGGGCAGATTGCTGAGACACAGAGTTCGATTTAAACATTTAATTAATTAAAATTGAATATCATAGCACATAAAAAGAAACAGCAGATTCAGTGGATTGAGTTTTAAAGATACATTGATGGGTCTATTTTAGGAAAGCTGTTAACATGATATTATCTATAACATACACAGTATTCATCTCTTATTCATGAGGGATATGTTTAAAGACCCCCAAGCAGACAGATGACCGAAGTCACAAACAGTAACAAACCTTATATACAAACAATTCATTACCACAACAGTCAGATGCCTGTGAGAGCTAAGTGACTAACAGGTAGGTTGTATATATAGTGTGGGTACAACAGAAAAGGGGTCATTCATGTCCTGCCCCAGACAGACAAATGTCATCATAGCAATCAGAATAGTCTACTTTTTAAATCTTATGAATTATTTCTGAAATTTTCTAGTTAATCTTTTTGGTTCATAGTTGAACACTGGTTATTGAAACCACAGAAGACAAAAAAATCACAGGTTAAGGGGATCGACTATAGTGTTTCCATAAAACAGGAAGAACACAGAGTCCTGTGGGAAAGAGGCTGCATTATATACATGTGTGCAATTATCAAAATAAATTTACTTAATAGAAAGGTCATATCTTAGTCTGTTTCTGTTGCTGTATAGAACACACAAACTGGGTCATTTATGGACAGTAGGAGTGGATTGTGCTGACAGTTTTGGAAGATGTGAATTGTAAGATGAAGAAATTGCAACTAGTGAAGTCTCTTGCTGCAGAGAGGGGGTGGGTAGAAGGCACACTCACTTTTATAATGCATTCTCACAATGAGGAAATCACTGCTGTGAAAATCAGCTTGGCTGTTGTTGAACACAGAACCTTGGGCACGGTCACCCCGTGGAGCTTCTGTGACTGAAACACTGGGAATCAGTTTGAATTTTGGGGAATAGATCCAAATCACAGCTACAATAAAGGTATACTTGTTATTTGAAGCTGTTCAATGTAGCAAATAATCAATTAAATGTGTTTTTAGTACATATTTTAATAATAGGTAAAACCCACTAATTTCTATTTGGATCACTGAAGTGTTAGAATACATTTGGCCTTTTAAATTCTTGGAATACGGATTTACAGAATTTCTCTATTGTTACTGATTAGCACTTTCTATAGCCCTCCCTTTCAGAATGTGTATTAGTCTGGTAATGATGAAAATGTGTGTTTTTCTAATTGTCTTGTCATTTACTCAAGAATGACGTTCATAAAAGTTGGAGAATATGAACTGGGATGACTGAAAGTGAAAAACGGCATGTTTCATGAGGGTATGTCACAAGATCATTTTACTGTCTCAGCTGGCTTACACTGGAAAGCGAGCTGGTGCTCATCTTGTACCATAAACTTACAGCTTTAAGCCCTAATGGCCCTTCCTGCCCTTGACCCAGAGCAACATGAGCATGTGTTTGTTGTACACATCAAGCATGGAAAGCAGTGAATATTCATCGGGAACAAGGAGAAAATGATTCCATTTGTGTTCCAAACAGTAGATGAGACTAAATTGATGGCGTCTGTTTGTGTGTTTGTGTGCTATTCTAGATCCGTAGATGTCAGAAAAGGCAAAATCCTTCTAATAAGATAAGGGTCTGTTTTTACATCCCCATTTCATGCTGGTCATACATTTTAAAGGAAGAGAGAGAACTGTCTTCGTTTGAGAAAACAGTTTAGGAAGAATTCTGAAGGAACAGGTTCACAGAGCAGTTTGGGCCCCCTCTTGACTACCATGGATGCTAAGAGTCAGGCCGTTTTTATTCAGCCATCACCATAATGTGATGACACACCCTGCCAGACTGTTTGATGTCCTAATCTAGTTTTCACATTTCTTTGGCTAAAGCTCTAGTTTTTAGAAAACTTCAGTCTAAGGCACCTGATTACTCAAAGAAATCTTAAACAGGATGATTTTTTACAGACTAATTTTTTGTTGTAATAAAATTACAGCTTTCAATTGTCTTAAGGGTATGTATTCAGGAGAGCAATCATTTTCAACAAAGTAATATAAAGTTAACCAGGGAAAGAATTGGTCACCTCTCTAATCATTTCTACAACATGACATTTTCAACAAACCAAGCAATCAGTTAACCAATCAACCAACCAAAGGACAAATGAAGTTCTAAACTAAAGGTGAAACACTAGTGATTCACTTTATGAACTTATTAACCACATTCTACATACCACATGATCAGTGGCGCACTTTTCACTCCCCGAAGCACTGAACTAAATCAATAGTTCTTATCTCAAATACAGGCCACGTGATTACTCAAAACAAAATCAATGGAGTAGCATATGGTTCAAGGTTACACAAAAGCCACTCGTCCAGAGATGTTCGTTTTGTTAAAGTTATTCCCACAGCAAAGATGGTAGCTATAAATCTACTGAAATTCTTGTTGCACCTTCTCTTTTTTTTAACTTAAAAAAATTACTAAGAATTTCATACATGCTATAAGGTGTTTTCATCAAATCCATGTCCACTCCCTCCCCTCCAAGTCCTCCCATATCTCCCCATCACTTTTTTTCTGACAATTTCATGTACTCTTTCTTTCTATTTTAATGGGGCTTTTTGATACTCTAACACCCCCCTCAAAGAGGTAACCCTAAAATCTTTTAGGGATTAGATAATAGATCCCAAATACTTTTGACATTTTTGGCCTTTGGAACAGAGTATGTTGCTAAGGAGCCCAAGGACATTTTGACTTTTAGCCAAGAAACTGGCTACTTTTCTTTGGGGTCATTTTACCCTAACTGCCTAGCCAATTCCTACCTCCTATTCTTATCACAGCTCTGAAGAGGTTACCCAGCTTGCTGATAGGGAATCGGGATGGAGACCTCTCTGGCTTCTTCCACGCTGAACAGGGACGCAGGGTGAGACAATTGGAGTACCCCTTCAGTGGGTCTATCTAAAAGACTCCCAAATTGCATAACTCTTATCTCTGAGGGTAAAAGAAAATCCTTGACTGGTGAGCAGAAGATGTGAAGGAGAGGTAAAGGTAAGAGTAGTTAGCATTACAAGTTCTAGACAAGGAACCAGAAAAAAGTAAGAACAGGGCAAATTTCAAATGTTCATTATCAGAGTTCATTGGAATATCTTGACAAGAGCTTCCAAAAGCATCCCTCTATTGGGTTCCTCATCATTTTTCTTTAGTCTGCCAAGGCTGGACTCGAGAGTGATGGACTCAGGATTCAAGCACTTCGATAGCTGTTGGAGTGGTTAGAATCAGTGTCAGTTCCCTCTCAAAGGCCTCTAGATAGGGGTAGAAAACAAATTTGGCCATCATTTTAGAACATTAGTGGGTTGTCTCCCTTAGCCACAGGTGGGCACTACAGTATTGCAGACTAAGATTTGAAGTCTTACATCTAAGCAGCACTTTCTGCTTAGAAATATTGTCTAAATAACATTTTATATAAACTTAAACCTAATGTCTGTGAAGTGTAATCCCTTGAACTCTTAAAGAAATATACTGATGACTTTACTCTTTGGTTATACTTTCCATTTGGGTGTTTAAGACCATGCAGTTGGCCCAAATAAATCAATTTATTTTTACACTTAAGGTCATTTGAGGATCTGCTCCTCAGGGGTCACATGGGCTTGGGAGGAGCCCCTGGCTCCTTTCTTTCACCAGTTCCATCTACATGAAGATAAGACAAAGGTCCTGCTCAACCACGGTTGGCTTCACTTGGAAGCATGGGGAAATGTTTCCTCTCAGTTGACTCTCCTCTTTGTAGACTAGACACTGGTTCAAGTCCATCTGGTGGAGTCTCCATGGCCTCCTTGAACAAGAGGACAGGTGACTCACGGCAGTTATAGGACATTTTGAGAGATGCTCCATAATCCCCTGGAACTTAGTCAACCTTGGAGGGCAAGGAGCAAAAAACTGTCCTTTAAGCCCCTCTGACCAGATTAGGATAGGCCTCAAAGTATGGTTGTTAAATATCTAAGAAGGATAGTTCTACCAGTCTGGTACTTTTAATTACCATGTGCTATGTAGATAAAGCTTGGGCAAAAACCAAACATTCTCAGATGGACCTTGACTAGACATATAGTTTGTTCCTTAAACTAGTTGATTAAACTATGACCTTAGAAATTTTAAGATTACGTGTATATTAGTTTTGTCTCATCCTTTATATATCATAACAAATATACATAAACCTTCATTACTTGCTTAGGTTTTCTTGTTTTTTCTGTCTATTTGGAAAATATCTCCATTCCCATACCTTTTTAACACCTTTCACATTCTCATTTTCTTTTTTAATAGTTATGAGACATAATAGCATTAACAAATAAATTTTCCATCTGTTGTGAGAATTCTTTTCTTGAGGATACTAAGCAATACTTATTCCCTTCTAAGGTTCTAGTGTCAAACCAATGTTTGATTAAAGTTTTATTGGGGAACCAATGAGTTTACTGAGCTTACTTAGAGATGACTAAGGGGTTGCTGAGGTTTATGAATAACCTGAGGGTATGCACGCATACTGGAAAGCCTTTGCCCAGCATGGATCAAGCCTTCTCTTCCTAGCCTTCCCCAGATAATATACTACAGTCATTCCCAAATCCAGAAGAACATGTGTGATGAGGACCAAATTACATAAAGTTGGCTGGGAAGAGTGGCTGGATATTGCAGTGAAGGTCCAATGACCCTCCTTGCCCCTCCTTTAATGAAGGAGCACAACCGTCAACAAGCCCAGTTTTGATGATGTTTAGCATACAGGCTCAGCTGAAGTCATGATGCTGTAGTTACTTCATGCAGAAGGGACTGCTGTACAGCATCGTCTTATTAAAAGGACATGGAATTTAAAAGGATTTGGTGCGAGGATCCACAAATGAGGGAGAACATACATCTTGTTTTTCTGGGTTTGTGTTACTTCACTTAGTATAAGAGTTTCTAGATCCTTCCATTTACCTGCAAATTTCATTATTTCATCTCTATTTACTGCTGCAAGAATTCACGCATTCTTGATAAAACATGGCATAACCAACAAAATCAGCCAGAGGTAAGTGTGTTTGTATTCAGATGGTATTTTAAAGCATGATCACTCCTTGGCATATACCTAAGTGAGGGACCCTCATTGCCTTTGCTGAGCCAATTAGCCTCACCATGACTCAGGTTTCTTATCTATGCAACAGGGACTCGGGACCACTATGAACGAATTAATGCTTCATAACAAAGCTCCTTTCAACTTTGCATGCTTGTGAAAGCATAGATATTGGCCCAATATAAGAATGTAATTCCAGCTCTCAGAGGCTTCCAAAAGCAATGAATGACCTTGAGCAGTTGTGACTGTCACTGAGGAGCCTTAAACTTGTGATTGCTTGGAACACTGCAGAGGACACCCAGCACCACGTGGTTAGTTGCACTGAATGACTGAAGATTCCTTAGGTCTTTGAGTCTTTAAGCCTTTGTCTTATGGTTTATGCTTCATACCCTCATCCTGGATGAAGTTCTGATTTTATTTTTCTGAGAATATATAAAAAATAACAACCAAAAGAACTTGCAATCTTTACCCAAATGTTTTAAAAGACGCAGACCTGCTTGTCTAAGGTACTCAGCCTGAACATTCACGCCTCTTCTTTCCAGCCAACCTGCACAGAGTCATTTAGGACTGACGCTTTTCTTCTTTTCTGAAGACCCAAATGCCAAGCTTTGTTCTTTGCTTCACAGACCTGCCACTGAGTTTCTGCTTTCACAGCCATCCAGCTGTGTCTGTTCACCTGCAGGCTACAGCGGCCCAGTTCAACAATGGCAGCCATGCAGCTTGGTCTGCCCACTTACTCAGCAAATGAATAACCAATGTTTTTCATGAACCCTAGAAACGTCTAGAATAAAGCACAAAATGTAATTGTGCTTAGATATGGAAAGGTCCTCATTAAAAATGTCTGTATTTTATTTAATCAAATCTGCATGCCCTTGACAGAATATACACATACACGCATGCACGCACACACACACACATACACACACACACACACTCACACACACACACACACACTCACACACACATACACACACACGCACACACACACACACACACACCCATTGAGCTTGAAACGTCTCATTTTCAGTCCATGTTGAGTACTGATCAGAAAGTCTTGGTTGGTGGTAATTCTAAGGCTGGGGCTTTGTGAGTGAGTACAGTTCTTCTTCTCCATAAATTTAATTCAAGAACTGAGAATTAGTGAACATAACATTGTCATGAAAACTTGTGTTTGAACCGAAATTAAATAGTCTGAATTAGATTAATATATGCAACTGTGATTCAACCATAAGAGGGAGCCAAGAAGCTGGAAAGGTTAGGGAAGAGGGGAATCCAACAGCACAGGCGTCTGATACATTTGGAAGAAGTTTAATTCAGAGAAAAAAATCTCCTTGAATTTGATTCAGCTGGAGAAACTCTCTGATGTTGTTAGACATTTACTGTGATTTATTTGCCTAAGCAGTGCCTGTCATAAATGATTCTAGATTTCTGTCTTATCTAGTTCAGTTCTGCATCCAGCTAAGTCTGCTGCTGCTGTGTCCCCTCCTGCATGCTCTTCTCAGGAGTTAGGTAACATAAGCAGAGAATTAGATGTTAGCAGACTTGGAGCTCATGAGAATGGACTCCTTTCTCACAATCAGCAGCTGTAAAACTAGCAACTGAAACTACAGGACTCTGGTTACTTGTGAAAAGAAGTGCACCTAAGCTCGATCTCTGGCTGTGGATAGGAATACGGCACTCCACATTTTCCCAAAATTCCCAAGATTACTGTCTAGCAGGAGCTTTCTGGTAAAGAACAAAGACTTAGCATTTTCCCCTCCCTTAAGACTTAAATCAAATAACCTGTCAATCACCTAGACAAGAAAATACCCCTCAGGAAAGCTGTATGTTTTAGAGACTAAGAAATATTATAAGGTCTACCTAAAGTCGTAAGTTGGCAATGGTCTCTCTGGCCACAGCCACACTGCCTGAGAATATTTTACTCTACAGCAGTCACTCTGACTATTTTCTGCTCTTTTTGAGGGCACACCCCACCTTTTTCTATAATAAACTGTGTCTATCTTCTGCACTACGTATTTTTCCTGAATTCTTTTGAGGAGCTTAGGGGAGCCCTGAGGGCAATCCCAGAACAGCAAGGCCATGGAACTGGCTTTGGACAATGAAATATGAAGATGTAGCGTGCTCCTTCTAGGACAGCTTTGTAACGATTGCTGGTGCCTGGCTTTCTAACATCCCTCCTTAATACATAGAACCCTGATGATGGGTGTTGAGACTGTGATGTAGAGAAATAGGCAGCGCAGAGCCCTCTAACTCCTCCCAGTGCACAGCAGGAAAGAAAATAAACTTGAGCTGTGGACATTTGGGATTGTTTATTACTTAGACTGTCCTGGTTGATACAATGTCAGTATAAAATGATCGAGTGAAGGAACAATGGCAGAGGGACTACCTTAAATGTGCAATTTTAGATTCATTTACTTTAGCAAAATTAGTATTTCAGGACTTTATTTCCCTGTTGTACTAGTTACTCTTCTACTGCTGTGATAAAGCACCAAGTCAACTTATAGAAGGAAGGGTTTATCTGGCTTATGGTTCCAGAGGAACACGAGTCCATCATGGCAAGAGAGGCATGGCAGGGGGCAACCAGAGAAGAAAGCCGAGCACTCACATCTTCAAGCAGGTACAGGAAGCAGAGAGGGACAAGCTGGAAGTGGAACAGGGCTAAAGACTCTCCAACTCTGCCCCCAATGATAGGCTTCTTCCAATAAGGCCACACCTCCTGAAAGTTCCATGACCCTTCCCAGACAGTGCCAACAACTAACCAGGTGCTCAAATAACTGGAGTCTATTGAGGACATTCTCATTCAAACCACCACATCAAGAAACTTAAAGAGTCAACAACCTGGTAGATAAATCAAAGGTCAGTTTATGATGTGTTTTGTTCTTATATTTCTCAATAGATTCATTTCTATTATTCATTCAATTATATGTGCACGGAACTATGGGTTTTTGAAGAATGAACAAGACTGCATTACTGCTGGCCCTAGGCTGACTAGAACTTTAAAAGCAACAGTTACTGAATGATTATTGTCTCAGGATTCTTCCTTTAATCTACTCCTTCAGATACAAAATGGTGTCTGTCAATTTATTCTTACCAGCTTGCTACTGTAACTTGATTCTTGGACTTGAAAGTCAGGAAAGTCTTGTTAGTCTGGCAATGTTGTTCTGGATAGGAAGACACTCCTTTCTTCCCTCTGAAGAATCCAGAACCGCCACAGTCACACACTCTAGACCCATCTAACCTAAAATCTCCTCAAATCTTACAGGCTCCAGACCACCATACACTTAAAAATCATGGAGAATCATGGCGATACACTGCATACATGTATGAAATTCTCAAATAATAAATAAAAAGAAATTAAAATTATTGAGTGGGTAGAGAGATGGTTCAGTAGTTAAGAGTGCTTAATGCTCTTGCAAAAGACTCAAGTTAGGTTTCTATCACCCACATTGGGTGGCTCACAACTGCCTGCTATAGCTCTATCCCCAGGGGATCTGATGAGCTCTTCTGGCATCCATAGGCACCTGTATGCACATGGTGCACATAAACTTACAGAAGCATACATCTATACACATAAATAAAAATAAATACATTTTTAGTGATTGAGAATCCGAAAGTTTTTCGTTACATAGTTCATAGCTAGCCACTAAAACATTATTTTGAAATATATACTAATTAGCTTTAAATAGCAGTGGGAAATACAATTTATGTTAATGTAAGCAACATAGTTTTCATTCAAAAGTTTTATTTTCAAAATGTAAAACACTTTTATTGGGAAGAATGTCATTGCTTTACATTTCCATAAATCTCTTTAAGGCCTGGCTTGATAGAAGGCAGCTGGACTTCATCTGATTCTGCATTCAATTTGTTGCAATATTCCACCTCATATATCTTCTGAAGAACCTCTGCTCAGTGCTTTTAAGAGGGCAAAGGCAAAGGCAGTAAGTGCTGTCTGGGTGTTACTATGGAAACAGTTTTGCTCTGCCCCTCCTGCGGGGGATCTGGGACTTGGGGGTCCTTCTCTTTCTTCTCTGAAAGACTCTGGAGTCAGAGAATTTTATAAGAGTTCACCAGTTGCTCATTCTCCATGTCTTATGTACAGTAAAAATGAACCCCAGCCTCTACAAGGTGCTAATAGGATGGGGTTGCAGAGAATGCAGCCTGCAGTCACAAATCCACAGAGTCTTATCAGACCTGTCAAGAATTAGTGTCATTGTTTTAAAAATGAATATACAATTTCAGAACAATTGAAGTGTTTTCAGAATAATTTGAGTTTCACTTATTTGTTTGTGAACATGTGTGTCCAGGAGCACATACACGTGGAGGCCAGAAGATGAAGTCAGGTTGTCCTCCACCTTATTTTTTGAGACAGGTTCTCTCACTGAACCTGGGACTCACTGACTTGGCTCAAATGCTGAGCCAGTAAGCCCCCGGGCTCTTGTTTCTGCCTCCCTAATGCTGGAGTTAGAGGTACAGGCCACTGCACCTAGATTTTTCATGGGTGCTGGAGATCTGAGCTTAGATTCTCACACTTGCATGGCAGGTATTTTACTGGCTGAATCATTTCCTCAGCCCCCAAATTTTAAATTTAACCTCATCCATCTCCTTCTCCTCTCCAGAGACAACCAAATTAATGATTGGCTAGTCATTCTTTTTTAAATTTTTTTTCATTTATTTATTTCTATTTTATGTTTATGAGTGTTTTCCCTGCATATATGGAAGTATACCCATGTGGTCCATACCCACAGAGACCAGGACAGCATTGAATCCCCTGGAACTGGAGTTACAGATGGTTGTTAGCCACCATGTGGGTGCTGAGAACCGAAACTGGGTCCTCTGAAAGAGCAGCCAGCACCGTTAACCACTCGGCCACCTTTCCAAGCCCTTGGGTAGTCATTCTCTATAGTCAGGAATATATACTTTCACACAAAACACTATATACAAATATTCAATATTGTTCTTTTTGCTCCATAAATAACAAGTTGTACAGATAACTCCAGTTCTACTCAGAATCATGATGTTGAGATCTATTAAACGTTGTTTTTAAGCCCAGTGACTTCATTTGCACTCCTTTATGCATTTACACCATGTCTTGTTTACTTTCTAACAATGGACATTTACGCTGTTCCCAACTCATCACTATCTATAGATGATGCTCAGAGAACTGTCCCTGTTCATGTTTCTTCACTCACTTGTGCAATAACGGCTCTAGATTAACATCCGTACCTGGAGGGCCTGGGCCTTTGCACATGCCCACTCTTGCTTTAGGAAGTGCAGTCAGTAACCTTTGTGCACCGGTTTATAATTCAACTAGTAGAGCAAAGCACGAGAAGCCACTTTCCTCATTTGTACCATTGCCAGGTATTATTTTTGTTTTCTTGGGCCCCTCTGAGCCAAGCAGTTGTAGAGCACAGTGGGCCTCCAATCAATATATTACTTGTATTGACTGTAGCCTCAGCTTCTGCACATGGACTCCCCTTGTGAACATAAACACACCGCCTCTTTCCTAGTCCTGTGTGACATGAGGTAGTGGGGCTCTGAAGGAGGCAGAGCACAGGATAAACACAGAAGCTCCTTTTAGTTTACTGCATTCCTAGAACCGCATTGCATTCCACATTCTTGAAAGACAGCAACACTACCTCATCTGATGGTCCATATCGTCCTCTTCCAAGACAGCCCTCTTATCATGAGGTCACCATGACCACAACACAGAGACAAGTGCAGCTGAAACTCTTCATCCTGGATGGAAGCTGCCAGAAGCCCCTTCTGCACACTTTACTGTGGGATGCATAGCTGTGCAGTGAGTGACCGCTGTCTGCATTCAATTACGCTGCCGGGAGGTTAATGTAATTGCTTCAAGATTCTACAAATTACCAAATGTCGACAGTCCACTCAAATGTGTTTTCTTGTTCCTATAACCTCCAGGAAAATCTAAAACCCAGGAAGAGGGTAGCATCGCCTTGATATCTGAAATACATATCTTCTTATTTGAGAAGAAGCTTGGCTATGTGTGTAAGGAAATGTGAAGACAGCACTGACTGATGGCAGTCAGACTAAGCCTGCAAACGTGCACATTTATGTTAGGAAACCCATATAGTCAGCATAAATATGACCATGTTGAATGGCACGCTGTAAGTATGAATTATGGGAACCACGGGTCCTCATATCTTTATGATTTTTCTTTTTTGTGTGGTAAGATAAAGCCCAAACCTAAAATAAAACACAGGCACAAAGCATGTAGGTCAGTTTGAAAATGTATTGCCATCCTTAAAGTATGGATTTCATCATTCTGGACAGAATAAATGAGGTATGAAGCATGAAGTAGACAGCACAGTGGACAGGCCAGACCCATCACACGGCCCCCACCTCAGACAGACTCCTTCAGTTTTCCCAGTGTCCGCGCCCTCAAACAGAAAGCTCGGACATGCATCTCTGCCTCATTCCAACCCATTCATCATTCCTAGGAAAGTTTCAAAGTTCTCACGACTGGTCAGCTGACTTAATAGGGCGCATGTGTGAACGGTTTCTGCCGTTCAGGACCCTGTCTCTGTGCCTTCCTGAGCTCACGTAGAGCCCTTAGTGAGCACAAAACACCTTTGGGCTTCAGAAACTTCTATATTTTCCCTTGACTTTTGTTTTCCAATCTGAGGTTCTCTCTTCTTCATGCTAGAAGTAATTACGTTTAATCAACTACCTCCTGTTCAGACTTACTGAAAATACGACTTTAGTTCTTTCAGTAATGGCATCACAAATTAATGCAATGACAATATTTGGTTAACTTATTGTTCTAAAATATGTCCCAATAATATATGGCTCTTTCCCTAAAAACAATAATGCCTTTTCCAGAAAAAAACAAATCCAGGATGGCTCTGTATTTAAATTTTTTACTTGTGATGCATAAAAAGTATTTTTTTTATTCCAAAGGAATATTTACAAAGTGTTTAAAATTAAATGTCTCCTTTTGGACTATGAATGAGGAGGGGCCAAATTTGCTTTATGAACTTCATGAGTCTTGTTTTGC
>NW_008340939.1:642437-673594 GCF_000622305.1 Nannospalax galili
GAATGAGGAGGGGCCAAATTTGCTTTATGAACTTCATGAGTCTTGTTTTGCCATAAGCATTGATATCAATCTGCCTTTTTCCAGATATTTTTCACAGAGCTAGATAATGTGGATCCTTAACATAAAAACTCCGGCAGGATTAAACAGTCGCCTAACATGGTAAATTTGTTACTGCACAATAACTTCATTTAACAAAAGCAAGCTAAAAAAAAAAAAAGAAAAAGAGAGAACGAAAAGGAATAAATATAACCTCAAGCTGCGAAAAATCATTTTGAGCTCCCCAACATTTATTTGATATTATCTTTCCAAAAATAACGGAGCAAAAATAATCACGTTCCTTTTCCTTTACATACTTTTGTTCATACTTTTGTCAGAGAGACCAGATGCAGAAGGAAGCTTTGCTCCCTTGCCAGATCATCAACTTTGTTTAACACTTAAGGTTTATACAACAAAAAGGGAAACAAGAAAAACCACTGGGAGTTCTTGGAGTTCTGACTGGGTTGTTCTTAACTGGGGAAAGCAGACTGTCTCCATGATCTACCAGCTCTGTGGTGTGTTTCAAACTGGTTCTACAAGGATGAACCTTCACATGCCCTTTATACACCCTTCAGCATAATGTTTGCACAGAAACAGATCGTGTCTTTTGTAGTAAAATTTCCAGCTTTGAAATAGTCACAAATTCCTAAAAAGATGTTTTTCTTCAAGTCAGTCACAGTTGTAGTCAAAATTAAGGACCAACATTCAATAAGTGCTTAGTCTCTGCCGCACACTGATCTCAGCCCCTTAAGCACATTTATTTACACCAATGCCTTGACGGAAATTCTGCCTGTATATTCACTTTTAAAACAATGGAATTGTGGGACTAGGAGGACAGATCAGTAGGTAAATGTGCTTGAAACCAAGGTAGACGACCTGAGTTCAGTCTCGGAGTCCCACTCGGTGGAAGGAGAGAATCAACTTCAGCAAATTGCTCTGTGATCTCCATTCATACATCACAGCACATGCATGCACACACACACATGCACACACATACAATGAAATTTAATAAAAATTGTAAATGAACTGAGTCACAGAGAAAGTGACTTGACCAACTTCGTGTCAACTAAGAATTTTTTTGTTTATCTTCTCCCACGTTCCACTAAACTGGGGGTGAAAGGCTATGTGATTGGTTCAAACTCACATTATGTGTTCACATGCTTGCCCTGCTGTGGGCACACTTCCTCTAGATGGAGTGTGTTTAACTGTGTTTACTTTGGTTTTGGCCTAGTGATTTTATTTGACCCAAAGAACATTGGCAGAAGTTGAATGCCACATTCCATGCAGAAATTTTAAATGGGTACAAGAAGTTTGGCATTGGACCTCATGTACCCCTATTCTCCTTATAAGAACCGCATGTGTCACTCAGATAAGGTCTGCTGATTTGCTGTGGATACCACAATGAGAGGCCCAACCCAGTCCAGCACCATTAAGCAAAACAAATAGTGACCCAGACCCTGGTGCAACATGATTAGGGAATAAATCCACACTGTGAGCCACTGAGTTAATGTGGTTGGCAGTTACACCAGAAACAGGGGAAATGCTATAAAACCCCAACAATTAAAAAGAGCTAGACACAGGCCATCTGAGGATAAGGAGGACCAAGAATTTCTGGAGGATGGAAAGTTGTTGGAGAATGTTTCCTGGAACAGTTTAGGTCAAGCCACAGCTTGGAATCTTGCAGGAATGCAAAACCTGCCTTTCAGAAGTTGGCTGAGAACTCTGCCCAGAGACAGCAGAGTGTTCAAAGCCTATGACAAAGGGATTAACCTCGCCTTCCAGTGCTCACCTACACCAACACTCAGAGTAAGTCCACAGTGTTCATGGTTATGTATTTTCCCATTCTTGGCTACCAAGAGATACTGGTTATTTGAGTAAACCCCACAATAAAACAGGAAAAAAAAAAAAGACCAAGTCTTTCATAGATGAAAAAAAACTTTGTAAAGGAAGTTTATTAGTCACAAAGAGTGGAGGAATTTAAAATAATTCAAATTACTATTTTCAAAGATATTCAAGAAGAGACTACACTTATAAAGATACAAAATAAAAACAATATTCGGGAATTAGCAGAAAATGAGAAAGAGACTTTCTTTGAAATCTAAAGTATTACTTGCAATACAGATAAGGCAAACTTCGTTTAAGATGGTAAGAACTTATGACTTCCTGGATATAACTGAGAATGAATTCATGTCACCATGAGGTTGTTAATATATTGTCTCCCAATCCATGTGCTAAACAGCCATTCATAATCCTTGACTGAATCTAGTCATTGTACTGAAAGCAGTAAACCATACCTGCCAATTTTATCGCTCATTTTCAAATCATGTCTGTTCCCGCAACCCTTAGGTAATACTAGGGACTTAGATATACGTATAGTTTTTACTCAGTATACTTTTATCCATCACTTTCATTTTCAGTTGAGGTAGTCTAATTCTCTCTTGGCTTCTGTGAATGACATGTCACAAGATAAAGACAACACATGGCTTGAAACCTGCTGAAGCCTAGCTACAATACTGTGATGTAAAATCTCCCAAAAAAGAGGGTGAAACAAAAATCAGTGATCAGAGTAACATGCAACCAGAATGCCTGGCAAACGCAGACATTTGTTCTATTAGTAATATGCAAAGAAAATTTCTTACAGGAAGCTGCTTTCAAATTTTGAGTCTCTGTAGGTATGAAGGAAGAGTAGAGATAGATTCAACACTCAGTGACTTAGAAATTTATCCTTAAAGAATATTTTGTCAGGAAGCTTCATGAGCCTGTGGCAGTGTGATCACCAGACAGGAAACCAAAACAGAAGTTGGGATTTAAGAATTGGTGGTTGCATGTCATTTAGGAGATCAGAGATTAAAATCTTACCATGTTGCAGGTCCACAGAATGTGTCCAGCATGGAGTTAAGGATCAGAGCCTGCCAGACACAAAATCCTAAAGACAGGATTCAATCCATGTGCTAAGACCACCATCACATTATACCACAAGGTTGGGGAAGTCAGATGCTTGAAATGTATCTGCTCACATCTGGAAACCAGAAGCCCATGGTCAAGTGTTGGTTCTACTATAAGTACCTTTTAAGTTCTCATAAAAACAATGAAAATGTGTTTACAAAATGTCACATTTTGGAATCAAGTTATAGATATAACATGAAATTCTTAAAGATGTTTATAGAACAGGACATGACTTAGATCACCATTGGTTTGTAAAAGTAAAACAGAGAAGACAAATTGTGAGAGAGGGAGGGTTTAGGAGGTATTGAGAGGAAGACAGAGAAGGTGCAAAGTAAAGGATTCAAGGAGAATCTCTAGCTTTGATGCTAAAGAAATAAAAACACAATTTCTGCTTAGAGCTGAATTGTGCACTGACTAGAAGAGACGTTGGAGTCCTAGTTCCTAAGATCTCAAAATGTGGCCATAATGACTATTCCACTTAGGTAATAGATCTAGAATAGGTAAATTAATGTAGAAATAATGTACAGAATAGTCATCTAAGTTTAGCATGAATTCTGTAGGTCAGAGAATAAAATCTAAACTGTACAGGGTTATTTGAGAATGGCAAAATGTTCTAAAGTTTACCTGATAATTGTACAAATTTGTGAATAGTCTTAAAAAATATGCAGCTGTACACTTTAGAAGAATTACATGGTATGTGGATTGTTAAGTAATAATATCTCAGTAAAACTACACAAAATGAATAAGAAATATGCCTACTTAACTTGTCTCCTTTAGTCCCCTAAGATAGCTCAACTTCTAGAGAAAATAATCTTGAGAGAGAGAGACCCTCAAGGACATCAGGCCCTAGCATGGCAATAACTCTTACAGCTGTGCTCGAGTTCCTATAAAAGTGGAAACCACCCCTCCCTTTGATGCAGCTGCCTTCTTCTTCTGTTTCTGTGTCCGTTGAATAAAAGGACATATTCCTTGACAAAAAATAAAAAAAAAATTGGCTACTTGTAGATAAAATCCTTATAGAGATGACCCAGTTAAAAATGATCACTGAGGGGATTGGAGATATGGCTCAGCAGTTAAGAGCACTGACTTCTCTTACAGAGGACCCTGGATTGATTTCCAACACCCTCATGGTGGCTAACAGCCAGCTGTAACCCAGTTCCAGGGGATCCAGCACAGGTACATGTGCACACATGCAGGCAATACACTCATACACATAAAATAAAAATAGCAAAATAGTTAAAAGATGGCCATTGAGGTGGGCACTAATAGTGTGATGAGCATCTTCATAATAAGAAGGAACTGAGACAGAGGAGCACTCATAATGATGTGCATAGTTCAGAGGGAAAGATAGCTCTCTACATGCCCAACAGGCAGCCCTGGGAAGACGCCCCATCTCACAGTCCTCAGAAGGAAACAGCCTCACTGACACCTTGGTCTTGGGTTTCTAGTCTCCAGAACTCCCAGGCAACATACATCTGCTTTTTTAAATTTTTTATTTTTTATTGAATTTTTGTGTATTTCATACAGAACATTGTAAGCGTAAACCCCTTTCCCCGTGGCACCCGCCCATAGCTTTCCCACTGGAGTTCAAATATTCTGTCATTTATGTTAAGGTCTATCATGTCAAGTTAGTATCCCCAGATGTCCCTCAGTGCAAGTTCATCCACTGAGGTCTAGTCAGCCTACCTAGAGTCCCTCCCTTTAGGAAGATCAGTTCTTCCTCATCCAGCAGTAATCAGCTGCCAACAATTCTTTGACTAAGATTGGGGCCTGCTGGCCATTTCCAGAGTTCTGTGCTGGGTTTTTGTCTACTTGAGTTTTCATGGGTCTTGTGCATGCTGACACCATTGCTATAGGTTCTTATGAGAAGGGTACCAGGAGCCTGTAGGACTCTATTTCTGTATGGTCATGCACCTCCTCTCTGGCTTTTACAGTCTTTCAGCCCCTTCTTCCACAATGGTCCATCCCTGAGCCTTGGGTGGGTAGATTTTAATATAGGAGTCCTGTCCAAAGACCCACACTCTGTAGACTCTTACTCTCTACATTTTGACCATTTGTGACTTTTTGTGTTTCTGGCCCTCTGTTGCATGATGGAGCTTCATTGATGAGATTGAAAGGTGCATTAGTGTTCTCTTTATCCCTTGTTCTATGTTCCTTGAGTCTTAGGTATAGAGGTTGCATTGTAGATATGCCACCTAGACTTGGGCAATTCACAGAGAATCTCTGTATGTGACCAGTTGTGGAACTCTGTAATAATCTGTTGAAAAAGAAGCTTCTTTGATGGGTGGTGATTGGGATACTTGTCTACACATTGAGGGATCCATGTTTTGCACATAGTAGAAATTACATTTGTCTAGGAATGTGACAGCCTTGGGGTTTTCTTTAAGATCTATGACCTCTCCAGCTATTTGTATTTGACTAGGTTTATAGTATCATACATGAGTTTTTTCTCCTCGAGTGGGCTTTAATTCCAATTAGGTAGGTGTCGATTGCCCCCCCCCATGATAAAAATGTCAGTGCTACACCAATGTCATTTGCTGTGCTGGTCATTGATGTGGTTTGTAGGCCTTGAAGTTGGGGATGGACCATTTATTGATGCTCCCCCTTAGCAGCTTGTGCATAGTGCTCACCAAAGCTTTGAGATCTAGTCTTCAGGGGAGGTGAATGCCAAGTCAGTTCCAGCTCCATTGCTCCAAACCCTGTGTCTGAAGTGTGTCCTGTCTTCAGCAATAGGGTCTTACCCTCAATTTCTGGGAGGCAATAAAGGGCTACAGCAATAGCTTGTGTAATTTTGGGACTCTCTTGGACTATCCTGGCCAACAACAACTCAAAGGAAGGTTTCCCCTGTCTGGCACTATTTCTTATTTTGTAACCTTCAGCTACACATGGACTCTTGTAGAGATATTATATATGTAATTTTCACTAGTTTTTTTATTAGTTGACTAATATGGTTCCCTTTGCTTTTTTTTTAATGAGGGAATGGAGGGAGGGTTAGACAGGGAGAGAGAGAGAGAGGAGAGAAAAATAATGCCTAGCTACTATATATCTGCTTCTTAAAGCACTCAACTTGTGCTACTTTACTAGGGCTACTTTAAGCAATGTGGTCATATTTGTTCCTTAAAGTTACAAATTTAGACCCAGAGAACACAGGAATGGTGACATTGCTACACAAAACAAAGGTACAAGGGGGGTCCTTCATATTCACACAGTTCTATCAAGTGAAAAAGCCAGCAGCTATGTCTAAAACTGACCAAGTCACAGTTTTAAACCCATATTTAGAGAAATAAGAACAGTTTTTCTGAATTATTATAAGCACAGTTAATTTCACCTGGGCACAGGAATGGAGGCGGGAAGGAATCGGGCAGGCAATGGTCACTTTCCATTAAGTTTTCTGTATTAACAGGTTTTTAAATTATGGCATTTCTTACTTCAGCTACCATCCAAAATTTATTAAAACAATAATCAGGGCTTTGGTGTGGAATCAACATTTTCATTAAATCTTGAGGAGTCAAAGGTCAGGTCTGTAGAACAGACCTGGGTCACAAGTGTAAAAGGAAGTAACAGCTCTCAACCACCCTAGCTGAGAGTTCTCAAGACACCCTGTAGATGCCCCAGGCAGGGTTCCCTCCCAGGCAAGGGGCTCTGGAAGTCCTGAAATTATTTAAGATGAATAGTTAGTGTTATCATTGTACAGTCAGGATATATTAGATCATAGTAAAATCAGATAAAATACCAAGGCCATAATATGCTGACATTTTTAGGACATGAGAGAATAAAACATTCTTAAATGGCCTGCATGAGGTACTAGGTGCATGGTTACATATGAGGTGACGGGGGAGCCAGTTGCATTTTATTCCATCCTATAATTTAATTATACATAATTCAGCTTCCCACCCACACCAGGAATTAGGCCAGAAGGATTTATGAGGGCCTGTGTTCAAAGATTAATGGAGTCATGCCAAAGGACACAGGAGCAGGCCCCCAGGGCCTCCCCCTGGCAGAGCAGGAGACTGGATCATCAAACAGAATGACTGCGATGGATTATAACACACAGAACTTTTGAAACGCTGTGCATGTCTTACAATAATGAGAAAGGGGGAGGGTAGAGAGAAGGGAATAGCATTTTTCCAGAAAAAAATAGAAAACTGTTTCCTTAATCCTTAACTCAGAGAATAGAGAAGACTTGCCTGACTCTCAGTAGGACTGGTACTTACAGAAATGTCTACTTTTCAAATCATCACCATTGTAATTTGTGAAGAAAATGCAATTCAGTAGACATTGCTCTATGGATTCAGAGGATTTAACATCATAGTAATGATGTTTAACTGGAAAAATCTGATAAGAAAAACCTGAAGAATTCTAAATAACGAGAGAGAAATATATAAGACTAAACCTATTTAAATGAATTAGAAATCTTAGAAATTTAATTTTGGACAATTTTAATAGGAAAATTTAGAGAGAAATTAATGAAACGACTGAGTACAGATATACAGCTGGGATTCTGTATATGTTTTATCTTAAAATCAGCAGGCAGTAGTAAATAGATTGTTTGAGAAGGGAATTTGGGGAAATAGCTATCTGGTATTTCTTTTTTCCAAGTAAACTCCATATTACTCTAATTTTTTAAAAAATATTTTATTTTCATTTTATTTGTATGAGTGTATTGCCTGCATGTATGTGAGTGCACCCGTGTTCTACAATGCTGCAGAGGTCAGAAGAGGGCTTCAGATTCCCCTGGAACTGGAGTTAAGGATGGTTCATAGCCGCCACGTGGGTGCTAGGAATCAAACCCGGGTCCTCTGCAAGAGCAGTCAGTGCTCTTAACCGCTGAGCCATCTCTCCAGCCCTACTCTAAATTTTTAAACTTCAAAAAGTAAATCTAGTGCTGGAGAGATGGCTCAGCGGTTAAGAGCACTGGCTGCTCTTCCAGAGGACCCGGGTTTGATTCCCAGCACCCACATGGAGCTAACCATCACCCACAACTCCAGTTCCAGGGGATGCAGTGCCCTCTTCTGACTTGGTGTGCTCCCATAGATGTGGGCAAACACTCAAACACATAAAATAATTTTAAAAGTAAGTTTATAAAACTAAAAAATAGTGGAAGAATATATCATTATATTCTAAAATACTTTAGAGGAAATGTCCTGGCCAGAGTTATTATTTTCAAAAATAAAAAAACAAAAATCCACCACCAAGAAGAAGAAGCTAGTCATGCAGGCTTTGAAAACTACAAGGATAAAAGAAAGAAAGAACAAGCCATACCCAGGTTCATGCTGAAGAACCAGGCATGGAGACTGCTGCAACCATCCCTCAAGAAGGGGGGTCGCAGCCCTTCCCGCAAACACCGGGCATGGCTCTCCCAGGAGCACCTCTGCAACCAGTGACCTTAGGCTAAGATCATGCTGCTGTGCTGAGACTGCTGCTTCCTTGGGTCTGTGTGCTACTGCAAAGCAGCTGATGCAAATTCCTGCAGAAGGAATTTGGCCAAACACAGGCTGTGTACCACCAGCCAGGCAGCTGTAAGGAAACCTTGGAAAGAAAAGAGCTGGTCTTTCAACCTGCAGGTTAGAAAGACAGCTCTAAGGTCTGCTGACAACTCATATGACCTGGCACTACCAGTATAGAAAAAGGGTTCAGATCCTGGGTAATGCCCAAATTATAAATACCAACATGCGTACAGGATATCTATAGACAAACAGAAAAAGATTATTTCAGTTATTTCAACATTGTTTAAAGTTGTAGAAAAAAATCAAATCAAAACAATAAAGTACAAACAGGAGATTTAACACTAACACATATAAAATATTTATTTAATGTAGTTCAAAGGTAAATTCTACAACTATGCAATATACATACGCATCCAAATACATGCCTCTAACAGAAAACTGGGCAATGGTCACAAGGATATAACTCAGATAAAAAGTAGACATCGATGAGAAAAGAAAAAGTGATCGGTCTCTCAATTCAAGAAATGTAGGTTAAATTAGATAGATGCATTTTTTTTTTACTTTTGACATAGGCAAACATAAGCAAAGATTTAGGTTTATTTTTTTCTTGTAAACAAAATTCAGAATTTTTTAAAAAAAAGACAGGGAAATGTCTCTCTCTACTAAGCCACTTTATATGGGTTTGCCTAGTATATAATCCTTCAGTAAAGAACCCTTTGTTTAGAAAACAAGTCCACATCCTTGTCTAACCTTTACTCCTCAATTCCATTCTTCTCCAAGGGTCTATGGTACAAGGCCTGGCTCCCGCACAGACCTCTAGCCTCCTGACAAGCCATTGTCTCTTCTATCTGCCTAGCTTCCACCACACTCCTTCCTTCCAGCCTCCAAATTGGGATTACTATGTAACTTGGTTTTGTTTCTTTGTTATCAACAAGGAACAGGATGTTTTACCAAAATTTGAACATAATAGACAAATATAAATAATGGTAATGGTCAGAAATTCTTCTACTGATGGTTAAGCTATTGGGTCAAACCCCTCTGACTCCTACATGCTTATTAGGAAAAATGTGTAGTAAGAAGAGACTTTAGAAAGAGACACACAATGCCCTCTGCACAATATTACTACCTGAACAAAATTCACAAATTTTGATTTTGACTAATATAAAGCCAAAGAATGATTCCATAAAGAAAATGTTTATGAGAGCAAATAAATTTGGAAATATTTCATGAGCCCTTCCTGAAATTTTACAGCGCACAGTTGAGGTTGTGACACATCCTGCCTCAAAATAGCCTATTTACCTGCTTAGAAGAAAGTGTTGCATAAATATGTTTAACCAGAGAGATGTAGAAATAATGTAATTCCCCCATGAACCTAATGAGTTAGAACAAAATGAGGGTTGGCCCTCTTCTCTTGTGAGTCCCTCTTTTGCTGGGCTCATGGCATTACCAGAACCAGCCTTGGGGATAGTAGTGAATTTACATGGGGCCTCGATGCACTAATTTATGCATTTACTACAACAGTTTCCCCGCCCTAGTATAAAAGGTATTCCAGAAGAGGATATTGACAGATCTAAAACCAGCCACACATGATGAGTGTTGTAATGAAAATGCTTGCAAGGGACTATGAGGGCACAGAGGAGGGAGGCATGAACTCCAGTGAAGGTAAAGGAGCTGGTTAGAGTCAGGATGAGGTGCAAATTTCACAAGCAGAGCATACATTAGCATACTTGACCATAACAGAGAGTCATAGATAGGTTGAAGGAAAAGATCATCCCAAGAATATGAAGTGTGTGGTGTGCTGATGAAAAAGGAAGAGATATGAGTCACAGTAAGGAAAAGCATTAAGATCGTTGGCATGCCTCTAGAGATACTTAGAAAGTTAATTTGAGCCAAGTTGTCTTGGGGACTATTTCAGCCTATAAAGATACAGTTGCCAATTGGGGTACACCTGAGGAACATGTAGACATTTTGTTAAATGCATATTTACCGTGTCCTGATATATGAACCCATGGGAGTCTGTGGTACGACTGAGAAACTGCATTTCTCAAGAGAGGCCAATGTGGCTGGTGTGCGACAACCCTGAGAGAATAGTACTTTCTATTCACAATGCTCTGAAACATTTTCCAGCAAGTTAATAAGACTTCCTAGTGCCAGGTTGTATGAAGGGCAAGGTAGGATAGTAAGTAAGGAGAATAGTTTGAAAGTTTGTCAGTGATTCTCATGAGACATTTACAGACACCTGCTGCTTCCATTTAGCCCATTTCAACTTATACAAGAAGTGTTTATTTGAGCATACATTTCCAGAGGGATCAGAGTCCGTCATGGTGGGGAGGCATGGAGGCATGAATTGGGTCCTGTTATTCTTGATACATAGAGGCAAGATTAAATACAGTCTATAATGATTATCTTAACATGGAAATGAGAGACAGGATTAAAGGTTCCTAAGTGTTCCAATATGAATGAATTTTATTACTCTTAGAAGAAACAAAGTACTAGACAGACAAAGAAAAACAGATGATTATAGATAGATAGATCCATGATAGAATAGAGATAGATGATCCATAGATAATGGATGGATGATAGCTCATGAATGCTAAGTAAGTGAACAAATGAACAGATGCTCTAAACATGATAGAAGTAGAGGCCAAGAGTGAGTGTTCAAGTTCTGCAGTTTGATTATAATGCCCGTAAAGTGATCCGCACATGACTATGAATTATTCGGGGGTAGTTTCAATTAAAATGCCCTCCACAGGCTTCAGGTATTTGAACATTTTGTTCCCAGTTGGTGGCACCGTTTTGAGAGGTCTTAGAAGGTGTGACCATGCTAGAGGAAGCATGTCACCAGGGGTGGTCTTACAGAGTTCTTAAGCCTTGCCCATCTGGAGTCACTCTCTGCTTCCTGTGCCTACTCGAAGATGTGAGTGCATAGCTTCTGCTCCTACTCCAGCCACCTCTGCCACTGAGCCTCCCCACCATGACGGACTCTGATCCCTCTGAAACTGTAAGCTAAATAAACTCTTCCTTTTTATAAGTTCCCTTGGTCATAATGTTTTATCACAGCAACAACAACAAAAAATAACTGACACATATTCCATTAAGTTTATCTGGGATTTGGATACCAAAGGTTAAATTTTGTGAATTATATATACTGTGGATACTGAGGGAATGATTCAGACATTGCTTTTCAGGTTAAATAACGAATAATTTGTATCCTGACCTCTACACATGGAAGTCAGTTTTCCTCTCCTCTGCTGATCCCAGACAGCCCCGGGATCTCAAGCCAGCCCTCCAGAAACTTACTTTGTTTACAGTTGGAAAATCATTTGGAAAATAATTTGCTAGCCTCAACCTATAGCTAAATTCCATTTCCTTCATGAAATATCCCTCTGAACAGAGTTTCATGTAATTTGTCATCCAGTCTAGAAAATTATTAAAACAAAAAAGTTGATGCTCTTAAGAATTTAGTGGAGCAAGAAAAACTAGGTCTCTGAAGCGATAACTAGAATACAGAATCTCAAAACAAAGATTATTGTAAGATGATCGAGGGAAATGTCAACTGTGGGCTCCCTTATTTCCTGACTAACAAGCTGGTCCTTCTCAAGCCTCAAATTATTACCCCACATTACTCTGCCCTAATTCCAACAATCTCTGCATGGGTTGCTATGGAAATTTAACAAAGAAAGAAAACACTAACTTTAGTAGAGCTATATTGAGGAAAATGATTTTTCTTACTACAGCACAATTGCTCTGAGAGGCACATCATGAGAGAATTAGGAAAATGAGTGAAGAAGTGCCCGGTGGCGATGACGGGGGTGTGGGGATGCGACTGACGGACAGTCTTCATCTTCAGGTGACGGCGAACATAATTTAAGAGGGTTCCATGTCTCAAGACAGCAGAGTAGCAGGGCACATGGATCTAGCCAGAGCTAACTGGTTTTAAAGGAAAATGGGCAAGGGGAAACTGATATAAAAAGACGGAGAAGGTGCCAGACCCAGTTGCCACAGGGGTGGGTTTCTCGGGTTCCTTGGGACTTCTGAACTTCTTGAGGGTAAAGGGTTGCCCTAAAAGTTATCAGAAATCCTCCACCAGCTCACAACCATTCAGGAAGTCATGGGAAGGACTCTTTGTAAGGGTCAGATACAGAAGCAATTCTTCCTGTAATATATCACAGGAAGCTGATAGGGGCATCTGGCAATGTGCCAGGAGATCTGTGCCCTGTGAAAATGTGAAGATCAAGCTTCTCTTGGGTCAAACCAGACATCTAAAGTAGGCTCAGTCGGTGTAGACACAGGAGCACTAGGGATGGAATCCTAGACTGACGTAGACTGGAAAAAATCTGTACTTAAAATTGAGTGCTTGAGATTATATTCTAAAATGCTTTTCAACACAGAGCATGTGTAAGTACTCACAACAAGTTGAGTCCCATAAATCCTATCATCTCTGACATCAAGCTGCGATACACCCTGTGACTGTCCATCCCCCCGATTTGAGCTCTTTGCCATTGAAGACTGTAGTCATTGACACCTTTCCTCCTGAAAAAATAACAGTTTATACCTGTCTCACCTCTGGTAACTATCCTCCTTCCCCCCCACCCCCCATCCCCACCGCAGTGCTTGTGCTGGATAGCTTTAGTGTCAACTTTGCACACCTGGGTTGAGGGAGCCTCAATTGGAGAGTTGCCTTCATTGGACCGGCCTGTGGCCATGTCTGTGGGGCATCTTTGGATTACTGAGTGATGTGGGAGGGCCCAGCCCACTGTGGGTGGTGCCACCACTGGGCAGGTGGACTCACGTTGTATAAGAAAGCAGGCTGAGCAGGGGCCAGGGGAGAAAGCCAGTAAGAAGAGTTCCTCCATGGCCTATGCTCTAGCTCCTGCCTCCAGGTTCCTGCCCTGAGTTCCTACCTTGGGCTCCCTGATGAACTGTGACCTGGGAGATGTAAGACTAAACCCTTTCCTCCCTGAGTTAGTAGTGATCAGAGTGTTTTGTCACAGCAATAGAGAAATAAACTAGGACAGTACTATACTGGGTGTTGAACCCAGGGCCTGGCACATGCTAGGCCACCAAGCAAAGCAAGCACTTGACCACTAAGTTATATCTTCAATTTGTTCTCATCATATTAAACACACTAAATACACAAGATAAAGACTAACAAATGGAAAGACTTCTCGGAAATATGTGTTTGTACAAGAGTTGATTGGAAAATTAGGATACAGTGCTCCATTCGCAGCCAGGACTAGCTCAGCTGGCTGAATGGACTCAAGGAATTATTATCTCTCTTTCTTGTTACACTATTTATACGCACTGAAAAAAAAAAAACATGAAGTGAAAAAAGGGAGGATGAGGATTTCTTCCCAGCTGAAAACTATTCTTCAGTTGTAGAGACATGAGTGGACTGGTTTCCATACTGGGACTTCAACACCATGACATCTTGAAAACAAACATAATTGAGAGCTAGGGAAATTATTTTATGTAAAGTTTGGTTACGCTGGCACCTTATCTGATATTGCAAATCTTGATTCTTCAGACCTATTAGGAAATGCCAAAAGTATTGGTTACAATGACCATAAATAAAGGCCTTCTCTCTAATCTGTGGATGAATCAAAATCATGTCTTGGTGATTCACCAGCCAGATGATGCTAGCTGCTAGCCAAATTGTATTTTGGCTTTAATAAAAGATAATTATAATTTAGTAAAAACATCTGATAATCTAAACAAGCTGGACACCACCAGCAAGTACACAGGACCAGAGCACACAGCTTTTTTTCCCTCCCCCCAAAACATCAGATTGAGAAGATTATAAATAAAAAGCATACAACACAAAATACTTCCTCATGTAGCTCACAGATGTGCATCATATACCCCACATGTACTAACAGTCCACAGAAAATATTCTCTGTGTTCTGAATTATTTAGAGAGCTTTCAAAAAATTCTTTTAGGGTAGATTAGACACAAAGGAATTCCAAACAGAGTCCAAATACCAATTGAATCCATCTGTTCTCCTTCTGATGGTTGAACCAGCAATGGTTTCAGGGGTTACATATGGGGTTAGGAGCTCTGATTTTGTTTGGCCAGGCATTCTGTGTGACTCGGAACATCATTAAGAATATGTCGTTCATTTACTGTGTGTTTTCTTATTATTTCAGGATTTCTGTTGGTTATTACTATTTTGACAATGTTGGAACTACAAGGATGTATTTCAAAGCCTAGAGATGAATCATCTATGTATACTGACCTTCCACATCCTGTTTAATGAATCTTGTACTGTTAGAAAGGAAGAGTGTTGAGCCATAAGAGAATCCAGGGAAATCTTGTTACAGACTACATTTTAGAATTCTCATATTGAAATGATCATGCGTTCATCAACCAGAGTCTGTTATTATTTGGGTCACTACAGCTGCTCTGTCTCCCACCTGTAACCCGCTATGGTGGTGGGAGAACCTTTAGAAGGTGGGACTTAGGGGAAGTGTTGCCCTTGATTGATATATTGAAGTCCACAGTCCCTTGTCAGTCTCCTCCTTCACAGTTTCCATGCAATTAAATAGTTTCACCCCACCATGTTCCCTCCATCATGAATCCTTCCTCACTACAGGCTCAAAAGCAACACAGCCAAGCAAGCACAAGCTAAAATAAATCCTTACTCTTCATATTAATTTGATAATTTCAGGTGTTTTCTCACAGCAATGGTGAATTCATGAACACAGATCCTAAATGAGAAACCTGGTTACTTAACACTTAGGAAGTTGTGTTCTTTCTAATACATCTGGTGTCTTTTTGAATTGGTAGAGAGTTTATCTGAGTTAATGTTATAACAAGATAAATGCTTTTTATTCTTTCCATGTGCCAAGTTGATGAAGTTGACAAAATCAGTTGGTAAACTCAATCGAGGTGAAATAAACGCCTGCGTTTACCACTTAATAGTATTAGGCACTTAAATTGGCTTACTGTCTTTAGTTTCTTCCTCTAGAAAATGGTTACTTCATATTTTAATGGAACAGTAATTAAAGTGTGTTAAGTGCTGAGGAGTTAGCTAATGTGTGCCAAAACCAAACATCCACTAAAATATGACAGAAGGCATTATTATTTATTCCCCATCACTAGATGATGATGATGATCTTTCTCTTTTCATCATCATATCTGCCCATCACCATGTTATGATAGATGCTGCTGTCATTACTGTAACCCAATTGCCCACCCAAGAGAACAAAGGGAAGAATTACTTACTGTGACTCACTTTTCAGAAGTGCCCATCTATCTGGCAAGGAGGCTGAGGCACAGCAGCTCACATCAGTGGTGGCCAATGAACTAAGACTAAAAGGGAACACAGGAAGGGGGCAGAGAGAAGCACAGCTCGAGAGCATGCCCTCCAGGGGCTGCTTTCTCCACCCAGCCATGCCTTCAACTAACCCTCCTCCCAAGTCTGTCATCAATTGTGACTCCATCAGAGCATTAATACATTTATCATGTTAGAATACTCGTGATCTAATTGAGGTGGAAATACTCCCAATATTTTCAGAGACAATTGGGCATTTGAGTGTTTTGTCTGCGTGTATGTATGCCTATGCATGCAATTTCTGCAGAGGCCAGGAGAGGGCATCAAATTCCCTGAACTGGAGTTGGGAATGGTTGTTAGCTGCCACATGGATGCTGAGAACTGCACCTGGGTCCTCTGCAAGAGGATCCAGTGCTCTTAACTGCTGAGCCATCTCTCCAGCCCCCAATTAGGCAATTTTTATCCAGTCAAGTTGACCATATCAACCATCACAATGATTGTCTCTGTTTTTACCAAGGTATTTTCCCAGAAATCATACTTCAAAATTGCACTGTCTCAAAAACCCATTTCCTTGCCTAATTCCCACTCAAATGTTTACTAATTCCTATAATTTGTACCCCATAATTGACCTTCCTGACTTTCTTCTCGCCCATCCTAGGAGATCAAGGGATATAACTTGAGTTAGACATTGATGAGGAGCACAGAAGAAATAAAGTCAAAATCTGGGATCAAGAGGTATTGGTAGGTAGGTCATTAAACAGATGTGAGTCAGGAGCCAGAGAGAAACCCAAGAATGACTGCACAGGTAAATTACGGGCTTGAGGAGAAGGGGCCAAGAGGACTCATGGATGTCATTGCCACTCCTGCAGTCCAGGGAAGGACCTTAGGGCACATACGGATGACCTCCATTTAAAGGAAAAGGCCACAGTACATCCAACTGGAAGAGCTTTGAAGGTCAGAGCCCTAAGTACCATTTAATATGCTGGATTCAGGAGCACAGCTGCCTTCTCCTGCCCTCATCATGTTGTCAGCAACATGTGATTTGAAGTCCTAAAATGATGAGGAAAAGTAAACCAGTAGAGATACTTTTCTTTTAACTTTAATGTATTTATTTGATTTCTGCTGCTAATCTTTTTATACATTCCCTAGGCTGTCGGAAAAAATAATCTTGTGGTTTTCTATGAACATACTCTGTAGTCCTATGGATATGGCTAGAATTCCAGATGTGGGGTGTGGTAGAACCTACTTCAGGGCAACTTCCAAGGCCTCAGATGATCTCAGAACAATCTAAGCAGGCTTTTACCAGTCCAAGGGTGTATCATCCTGAAGCCCCTGTTGATTTGTGAAATCGCTGTGGATGTGTCATGCTTTCTGAGTCTTTAAGAACAAAGGAAAAAAAAACAAACAGAATGTCAGACATTCTAGAAGCTAGTCCATACAGAAGTTGTTGAAGACCTAAACTCCCCCATGACACTGTTCTTCTTAAAGACCACCTGTGGTCACAGACTCCATGACTCCTTCTCCTGCTAACCCTACCTCCACGGACCTTCTCTCTCCTGAAAGACACCTTACCTGCCAGTCCCTGGAAAAGTCCTTTCTTGGGCCTCCCACTTTGCCTTGTGATCATGCTCATCCAAACACTTGGAATATTTGCTTTATTCTTTATCTGTGACTAGTTAATGCTTAATTACTACTTCCTGTGAGGTATTTTATTTTTTATTCTATGTATATTGACTGAACACATACCACACCCAGTAAGGTACATGGTATGATTGCCTTCATTTTACAAATGGGGAATCTGGCTCCAGAGTCCATGTTAGTGGTCACTGCTTGCTGTCCTGTCTCTTACGAGATGAAAATTTAAGAAAAATCTCTGCTAATCTGCAAGCCAATACGCTTCATGTTCACAACACAGGTAATGGTTTATCAGTTTGGTCACATTTTTACATTTATATACAGTCAGGTTACAAATGCATAATGCTATATTTAATTTTCCAAAGGATTGTAGGTTCGGATTATTTTGTATAATTCTGGTATTTTTCTCAAGTCCTTTCCATTATAAAGAAGTCTCAGGCTGTCTTTCCTCTCCAGTCTTCTCCAGCTGATTGCTGGATGCATGGAGGAGGTGGAGCTAAGGTTATGTGAGATGATGTGGGAAATCAAGGCAGAGAGGAATCTTGTCCTACTGATCTTTGGATCTTTGCTGGTGGGTGCTATGGAACAGTTGACAGGGTTGGTTCTCTGGAAGAGAAAACGCTCTGGGGTAACTGTTCATGGCTAGCCTCTGTACGTGTGTAGCGGGGGGTGGAGGGGGGAGGTAGGTATGCCATATATGCATGTTAAAATAATAGGGCAACCTCATGTAGGTTTCTACCTTCTACCGTATTTGAGACAGAGTATCTCTTGCTGTTCTCCATTGTACCAGCCAGGGTGCCAGGTCCAGAAGTTTCTAGGATTCACATTTTTACATTTATATACAGTCAGGTTACAAATGCATAATGCTATATTTAATTTTCCAAAGGATTGTAGGTTCGGATTATTTTGTATAATTCTGGTATTTTTCTCAAGTCCTTTCCATTATAAAGAAGTCTCAGGCTGTCTTTCCTCTCCAGTCTTCTCCAGCTGATTGCTGGATGCATGGAGGAGGTGGAGCTAAGGTTATGTGAGATGATGTGGGAAATCAAGGCAGAGAGGAATCTTGTCCTACTGATCTTTGGATCTTTGCTGGTGGGTGCTATGCTAGCCATTATCCCCATCCTAATATTCAACTCCAACCCCCGTTCCACAGAAGCAGCTACAAAATACTTCCTAATTCAAGCAACTGCCTCTATAATTCTACTTTTAGCTATTATCCTAAACTATCATGACCTAGGGATTTGACAATTCCACCACAACACACAATTTTACATCTACTCACTAGTATTAGTTGACAGGGTTGGTTCTCTGGAAGAGAAAACACTCTGGGGTAACTGTTCATGGCTAGCCTCTGTACGTGTGTAGCAGGGGGTGGAGGGGGGAGGTAGGTATGCCACATATGCATGTTAAAATAATAGGGCAACCTCATGTAGGTTTCTACCTTCTACCGTATTTGAGACAGAGTATCTCTTGCTGTTCTCCATTGTACCAGCCAGGGTGCCAGGTCCAGAAGTTTCTAGGATTCTCCTGTCTCTGTCTCCCATATCCTGGTAGGGGTGCTAGGATTTCAGATGTATGTGCTACGGTGTTTGGCTTTTATGTGGGTTCTGGGAAACCAAACTCATATCCTCATGCTCCCACAGCAAGGGCTTTACACAACCAGCCATCCCCCCAACCCAAGACTAGCTTTTGAAACTCTTTTTTGCACCCACTGCCCAGATCCTGTAAGTCCTAGTCAACTTATTTCCCATTTGTACCTACTGGGCCTTCTCTAACTCTGCACCTTCTCACTATCAGTCAGTCAATGTCAAATCCATGGCTCCCCTGCATAGAACATGTAGAAGTCAGTCAGCCACCTCTTACCACTAACCCTGAAAAAAGTATCCCCATGTCCTGCTGTGCATGGACATATGGTGTTTCCCCAGAGGCATTTCTGTCCCCGTTCTTGCAATACCCCTGCCCAAAAGGGCTAAACTTTATCCCTCTGTTTGTTATCTGACAGAAACAATTCTACAGTGGATGGGATGCAGAGGTGAAGCAACATGTCATTGGTGAGCATGGATTAGAAGTCTTTTAAGTGCAAATTGAAACCACAGCACAGCACATGCCTTCCCCTGACTCATTTGACATCTGTTAATGGACTGCACTTCTGGAATCCACCAAGCACACAATCTCGACATGTATTTATAAGAAGATCAGTTAAGGGATCCCATTATAAGGAATATTTTAGGCTTCTTATTTCCTCTTAGTCACAAAAGCTGCATATCAGCATCGTTAATTCTATGCAAGATGTAACAATGAGCTAGGCATGATCACACATGTGTGTAATCTCAGCAATCAGGAAACTGAGGCAGGAGGATTTGGAAATTAAGACCAGCTTGGGCTTCACAGGGAGATGTCTCAATTAAAAAGCAAAAACACAGAGTAGGTCATGATGTTTAAATGTCATCCTTAATTTAATGTAAAACACATGCCTGGATAGCTTTACAAACATGAAAACAAGAGGAATAAAAGGTCGGATTGCCTTCTCCCTGCCCAGAAGTAAAAAGGAAGGAAGGAAGGAATATAAAATTTCCAAAAGCCTTACGACAGTTAGCAAGTCTAATCTGAGATAAGAACTGGGTCAAGGAAAAATCCATAATCAAGACTGTGATGGAAACCTAACCACCCAATTACTATGATTTAAGGCCATTGCTGCAGACAGGCACAGGCTGGGCATAAAAGTGTTGCTGGTGATGTAGAGCAGCTGACGACCACCAATGAGATGCATTAAATAATGAAAAGTTTTCAGGGAAAGTTTCTGTCTGCAGCTACAGGCCAATACACAGTTCTAACTCAAACTTTTGTTTTCAGAAAATAAAACCCAAAGTAAAATGGAAAACCCTTCAGAACACTAATTTGATTGTCTGTTAATTTCAAATGTAACTGGTGCCAAAATAAAGGTTCACTTTCCCAATTTTGTATCCTGGCCTAGAACTCACAGAGCTCTGCCTGCCTCCACCTCACTAATGTTGGGATTAAAGGTGCTCGCCACCACATCTGACTTTTTAACAGATTTTTAAAGATTTATTTTATTTTAAATTATGTGTCTGTATATGTGTGTCTATGAATGGATAATGTGCACATGAGAACACGCAAGGCGTTGCCTCTCCTAGAGCTGGAGTTACAGGCAGTAGTGAGCTGCCCAATGTGGGCAGTGAGAATCAAACTCCATTCCTCTCCAAGAGCAGTATATGTGCTTAACCACTGACATCTTTCCAGCACCTATTCATTTTTTTTAGAACCATATTTTAGTTTTCTTTTAAATTTCTCTAATATTCACTTTTATTTTAATTTCTTTGACTTTTTTTTTTCCCCTTATCACTTTTGTGTCTTTGGTTGGTTGGTTTAATTTGCTTTCCTTCATCTGGTCCCACAAATTAGAAACTCAGATAAGTAACTTTTATAATGTATGTTCTTAAAGTCATAAACTTCCCACTAAAGACTAACGTCACTGCATCAAACGAATCTTGACATGTGTTTTCATTGTCATCTGCTTAGAATATTCTTTACTTTCTCTTAAAAAGTTCTTCTTTGACATATGATTATTTAGAAGTTTTAATTTTTCAGTTCTTATCATTTGGGGTTTTCCAATTATCTTTTTGTTACCAGTTTCTAATTTAATTAATTTTGTACTGGAATGTAAATATGTATGGTCTCAATTCTCTGAGAAATTTTAGGACCTGCTTTGCACCCAGTCACAGTCATATTTTGGTGAATGATCCATGGGTGATTGAGAAGAATGTGTTCTCTAAGTGTGAAGTGTTATGTTCATGTCCATCAGATCAATGTATTTGAAAAGATTGTACCAGAGATAGTAGCACACACCTAAAACCCAAAGGAAAAACAGGCAGGAGATTCCTGAGGTCCGACTAAACTGAATTGTATAGAGAACTCATCTAAAAAGCAATGTTGAAATTGTTAAGTATATTTTCCTAACAGTTTCAGTTACTAGAATTGAGAAGGAAAAGTAAAATTAATTAAAAAATCTAAAATTGAGGAAAAAACCCACAGCAGGTAGCTTGAGAAAGCATCCCTTACTTCTAGTCCCTGTTTTCTGAGGAGATAGCAAAACAGCAGAAGTATATCTCAGAAACCAGCCCTCCCGCAGACTTGAGAAAACAGATGAATGCTTAATAGCTGCATTTGCTTTTGTAAACACACTTCCCCCTTCGAATTTTAACTCACGCCCTGCCCTCCCCTACAACCTGTAGGGTAGAGGCCTCTGCACCTGGCCCCAGGTCACATAGACCCCAGTCTATGGTCCACAGCCACTTAGGCTGAAAGGCCTGTGTCTGCCAATGCTGGGTGGGTCTGGGATGATGTTGAATTACCTACAAATATGAGCTGTAGCTTGCCACTTTGTCCTTGGGTGTCTGATTTTATAGATTTTCCCCTCAGAGTATAAAAGCATTTCAAGTATGGATTTGAGCATTTATCCCCCAGTGTGGGTACCTAAAGGCCCCACCTTGCATAGGTCCAAAAGGAAGTTACTGGGGACGCAGCCTGCCTTGCTTTGAAAGTCTGAAGAATACTTCCGCACTGCTGAAGAGTGCATGATCAGCATGTGACCATCCTTAAGATATACCCTCAGCGGGGAAAGGGGGATTTCCAGGTGCCTTTATAAGCTTTGTAACACCTGCAATAAATGAGTCCCTGCCTGACTAGACTCCCTGTTGCGTCTGAGTGTCCCCGTGTAATGCGGGCAGCGTAGTTTGGCGAACAGCACGCTTACTCATCCCCAATCATCACCTCCGTGGAGGTCACTGGTTCGAACCCCTGGGAACTGGCGCTCAACGTGGCACTAGAAGGAAGGTGAAAAGAAGAAAAGAAAGAAGAAAGAAAGAAGAAAAAACGGATTGGGGCCAATCGTAGTAAGTTTGGGGTAAGCAAGATCCTAAATATGGGTAACACAACTTTTAAGTTTCAAGACCCAGCACTTAAAGCACTGAGAGATATGCTTAAAAGCAGGGGATTGGATTTGTCAGATCCCGTAGCTCAAAAGGTTTTGGCAGAGGTGATTCATTTGGCTCCCTGGCTACTTGGGGCTAATGTTTTTACTGGGGATACATGGGAGTCATGGGAAGAGTTTGAGGAAGAAGGCAGAGATGCAAAAGCGGCCAAAGTAACAAGCGGCACCTCAGGCATGCCCTGGCCAGCTTCAGGGCTTCCTGAAACCCATGAAAACCGTCCCCATTTCCAGGATTTTCGCCCTGCTCAGGAGGCTTCTGTGAGGCCACGGGTGGAAGTGTATCCTATTAATGTAAACCCAGGAGGCGCACGCCCTGACCCCTGGTATCCCTGGGAGGTGAAGGATTTGAAGGAATTTAAAAAGGCAGTGGCTAAGGATGGCCCGAGATCACCCTGAGTAGATACTCTCCTCCAAGGCTTGGCTCATCAGCAGTGTACTACAAAGGATTGGCTGGACCTCGCCAAAGCAGTCCTTCCTAGCCCTGTATATATTAAATGGTGTTCCCTCTTTAAGGAGGAAGGCAGGATACAGGCTGAAAGGAATGCAAGTGCCAACCGACCGGTCCCCCTTACTTTTGGGATGTTTACTGGTTCAAGTGACCATTATGCCACAGGGGAGCAACAGTCAGGCATTCCAGCCCCATATACAGAACAGGTCAAGGTCATAGGATTAAATGCTTGGAGAAAATTGTATGAGGGGCCTACCGAATCCCACCTTGCAAGAATTAATCAAAAGCCTGGTGAACCCCTCTATGAGTTTATAGACAGAGTGGAGAAGAGCTTAAAATGAAATTTACCCCCAGGCCCACTGAGGGAGCAATTCACCAAACTCCTGGTATGGGATGGAATGGATGCTGATCATAAGATAACCTGTGCTGGCCTTAAGGACAGGCCCATGGGACAATGGATAATTGTCTCCAAGGAGGTGGGAACCCAGAGGGAGCAAACCAAAGCCATTGCTGCTGTCTTACAGATGCCAACAGAGGCTCTGACCCATGCCCTAACCCAGGCATTTAATTCACTTAATTTGGGTCAGCAGGTAACAATGGGGCCTAGAGGGATAGAAGGTCCATATTTTGGCTGTGGCCAGACTGACCATATTAAAAGAAATTGCCCTCAGTGAGAGAACTGGCCTAAGCCTGGAGGTGGGGTATCAAAAAGACCCCCATCTATGCCCTGTCCCCGGTGTTGCAAATGGTTCCATTGGCAGAAGGATTGTAAATCCAGATTTGATATTGAAGGAAAGCCTTTAAACTAAGTGGGGGCCAGCCTCCAGCCCTGTTGACAAAAGGAGGGCTTCCCCATGATCGGCTACATTTACAATGCCCTCAGGGAGGGATCCGGAGAGGAGAAAAACCTATGGTGAATTGGACAGTCCCTATTATTCCTGGTGTAAGGCCCAAGATGGATCTTGAAATAGGTGGCAGGAGGTTTCGCTGCCTAGTGGACACGGGGCCTGATAGTACCATTCTTAGAAAGGAGAAGATCCCATCACGATGGCACCTAGTTTCTGGGCCCCGAATCCTAGGTGTGGGAGGATACATTCCATCAGAGAAGACTCGAGAATGGCTCACCTGGCAGGATGCAGATTGAACTAAAGGAGAGGTACAACCCCTGGTGTCGGCCAACGTCATAGGACAAGATTATCAGGGGGATGCACAGGACCTGCATAACCACAGATAGCAAGGCCTTTTATGATGACCCTTTGGATCTTGAAGAGTCTGATAGGCTTCCTGAGTCAGCAACTCAAGGGTTGTCTCACCATATCAATTACAAGGGGGAACCAAAGAAAGAGCATCAGGTTCACCCTCAATTCTAAGGGCCACTGCCCCTCAGGTTCCGGCTATCCAGTGGTCCCCTGGGGCACCAGTATGGGTGGAGCAGTGGTCATTACCTGAGACAAAGCTACAGGCTTTAAAGGAAATTGTGCAGGAACAATTACGGTTGGGCCACATCCGGCCTTCTATAAGTCCATGGAACACACCTGTCTTTGTTATTAAGAAACCCTTTGGCAAATGGAGAATGTTGAAAGACTTGCATAAAGTCAATGCTAGGACGACCCTAGTGGGTACACCCAGGGGACTGCCTTGGATCCCTGATATTCCCTCAGATTTATTTCTTATAGTTATAAACATTAAAGATTGTTTTTTATCTATCCCTCTACAACCCCAAGATTGTGAAAAATTTGCTTTCTCTGTGCCTTCCACCAACTTTAAAACTCCTGATGAGAGGTATGAATGGACTGTTTTACCCCAAGGTATGGCCAACAGCCCAGCATTCTGCCAAAGCTATGTGAAGACCCTTTTGGGGCCTGCTCACTTGCTGCCACATGCCACTGTGTACGTTTATATGGATGATATAATCTTGGGAGCTCCAAGCCCCCAACAATTAGAAGAGTTATATAAGGTTACTCAGAAATGTCTACAGACAGGCAGACTCCATGTATCTGCTCTTTTGGGGCCTGCATGCCTATTGCCACATGTCACTGTGTACATTTATATGGATGATATAATCTTGGGAGCTCCAAGCCCCCAACAATTAGAAGAGTTGTATAAGGTTACTCAGAAATGTCTACAGACAGGCAGACATCATGTATTTGCTGATAAAATAAAGACTATTGCTCCCTTTAAAATTCTGGGAATTTACTCTCTTTGGAAAGAGTAAGCCCTTTAAAACCACAACTGCCTGTCAAGCCCACCGTAACCCTGACAGAGCTACAAAAATTGTTAGGAGAAATCAATTGGCTATGTGCCTGGATGCCTATTCCCACTGAGACTTTAGGACCACTGTTTCAGTTGCTAGTAGGAAAACAGCCTTCAGAACTAATTCACCTGGCTCCTCAACACCTGGACACCTTACATGAGGTCCAGGATGTCCTGGACCAAGCCCAACTTGCCCGGTACATGCCTAGTAAAGATCTTGAGTTATGGGCACTCTCAGATGAGACCCTGATGACATCCGTCCTTACACAGGACTAGAAGCCCCTTCAATGGGTGCATGCCTCTCTGGGAAATATACCATGGGTTTATACACCCATGGATCAATTGGCTGACCTGATTGAGAAAGGACATGATGTAGCTCTGAGACATTGTGGCATAGACTCTTTTAAAATTGTTATCCCTTATCGGCTTAGGGATTTTAAATGGCTCTGCAGAAATAATAACCGAGTGGCCATAGCCTTGGAAGGGTTCCTGGGAAATTTAGGCTGTCATTATGGCCCTCATAAATGGGTGACCTCCTTCCGTGCCCTCTGTTGGGATGCCCCCTGGCTCTTTATCAAGAAGGAGTTAGTAAAAACCTATAATGTTTTCACTGATGGGGGCAGATTTGGAGCTGCAGTGGTAGTAGTATACCCAGGGGCAGATGAGAAACCAAAAAGATATGTCCACACTTGTGATGGCTCAGCTCAATTCAAGGAACTCATGGCCATTGCTTTAGCATTAACAAAGATAAGTGAGGCCATAAATTTGTTTTCTGACAGTCTGTATGTAATCAATCTTCTTCCAGGGCTATTAGGTTCTCATATCCGGTTGGATGGGAACCCCATTACTCCCTTGATGATTCAGACTCATGTGCTCCTTAAGGAGAGAGAAGCCCCTGTCTTCTTACAGCATCTTAGGGGGCACCAAGGATTGCCTGAGCTTTTATCCCAAGGCAATGCAGAAGTGGACAAGATGGCTTCCACCCAGGTCCTGTCAGCAGGCCTGAATGAAGCTCAGGGGTTACATAACCTCACTCATGTAAGTTGGTGGGGACTTCATGAGAGGTTTCCTCAAGTTCCCATCAAGGACCTAAAGAAGATTATACATACCTGTAAGTCTTGTCAACCCTTTCTGCATGTACCGCTTCTGCAACAGCCATGGGTAACATTACACACATTTACATACCACACAGATCACACATACATATGCACACATATACACCCACACAATCACATGCCACACACATCACATGGCACATGCACATACACACATGCCACACACCACATGTATATACACACCACACACGTACATGCACAGTACACACACATATACATACCACATACACACCACATGCACACACTTTTATGTATCTATAAAACCTAGGAACCATGTATGAGAGGAAACCTGACATTTCTCTGAGACTGGCTCAGTTGGGTAATGTGATTATCTCCAGTCACATCCATTTTTCCATTCATTCCTTTAGGTACGATATTCCATGCCTGTCTGTTTACTGGGTGAGGACATATGCTGTGTCCTAGTTTGCTTCTCTGTAGATAAACACCATGGCCCAAAGCAACTTGGGGAGCAAGGGCTTATTTCCCCTAACACTTCCAGTCCATCATTGAGGAAGCCAGGGCGGGAACGGGACACAGGATGGGAGGCAGGAGCTGAAGAGAGACCGTGGAGGAATGCTGCTTCCTGGCTTGCTTCCTGGCTCATTCAGCTACCTTTCTTATACAGCCCGAGCCCACCTGCCTAGGGATGGCACCACCCACAGTGGACTGGGTCTTCCCACAGCAATTAGCAATCAATGAAACACCCTACAGACATTTCAAGCCCAGTCTGGTGGAGGAAATTCCTCAGTTGAGGCTCTCTCTTCTGGGTGTGTCTAGTTTGTGTGAAGTTGATAAACACCAGCACATGCTGCTGGGGAGTTACAAGTTTGTTTTGAGCGTCATATCACCTTTACAAAATATTTCTCTTGTGCCTTCATTTTTTCTTTTCGGCTGATTAAGACAGGGTCTCACACCTACAATGCTTCGGTCTCAGCCTCTTGAGTACTGGGACCACAGGCATGCTCCACCATGAGTAGCAGACGGTCTACATTGAGACGAGGCTGGTCAGTATCGTTTGTGGGTTGGTCTTCTTAGTGAGCATCTTCTCCTGAAAGCTATATCTTAGGATGCAGTGTTGGCTTCTTTTGAGCTGAGCACTTACACCTGCCAATTTCATTTGTTTTAAGGCATTTTTTACTTCCAGCATGTCCTCATTAATTTTCTTTGGGGATGCCCTTTACAATGTTGAAAGTGGGTTATTGAAATCCTGTGGGGACCTAAAGGCCCCACCTTGCATAGGTCTGAAAGGAAGTAACTGGGGGCTCGGCCTGGCTTACTTTGAAAGTCTGAAGAATACTTCCGCACTGCGGAGGAGTGCATGATCAGCGCGTGACCATCCTTAAGATACACCCTCGGGGGGAGGGGGTAGTTCCAGGTGCCTTTATAAGCTTTGTAACACCTGCAATAAATGAGTCCCTGCCTGACTAGACTCCTGTTGCATCTGAGTGTCCCCGGGTAATGGGGGCGGTGTGGGCTGGTAAATGGTGTGCTTACTCATCCCCAATCATCACCTCCCTGAGGGTTGTTAGTTTGAACCCCCGGCACCCCAGTTCTACCAAGTCGTGGCTTTTTGGTATCTGTTCTTAGGTGCGTGTACACTAAGACTCTTGCTGAATTTTTATTGCATGATTATAACGGTCTTGTGTGTGATGCTCTTTGTCTTCAAGCCTATTTGCTTGACATTGATGACTACTGATGACTGCAATTCCTTTATATCTGAATGCATCCTTTTCATAACTTCATATTTGGTATGTCTTTATAGTTAAGATGCTTCCTTTATAAAGAGCATATATTTGAGTTTTTAAAATCTGTTCCCTCAATTTCTGCCTCTTATCAGAGTATTTAGTTCACTTTTACCAAATTTGTACATTTAACCTTGGATGACCACACTCTTAGTTCACCATTTTTCACATTTATTCTCTGTTCCTTGCTCTTTTAACTTCACTGATTTCTGCTACTTTTCCTGGGTTTTCTACACACTACAGCACACATCAAGTTATGCTGCTCTCTCTACCTTATGCATCACAACATGCAGGTTTACTTTGATAATTTCCAGACAGTACAACCTCTTTCCTTCCCTCACTCTAATATTCCTGTGACATGATAATAAAAAAAGGAAGGGAATGGGTCTGCCTGTGAGCAAATGCTCTGAGTAGGGCATATGATCTCAAAGTTGTTCAAATGATTGTAAGGAAAAATAATCAGATATTAACACAATGGTAAAATGGAATTCACAAAACGTTAGCATGCACATAGAAAAACTGAGCAAAATTAGATCTTTATTTGAAAGTTGAGAAATCTGTTATAGGCTAAACTGAGTTTCCTCAAAATTTATATTTTGAAATCTTCACCCTCCAATGCCTCAGAATGGGACTGTGGTTGGAGATAAAGCCTTTGTAGAAGTAACTAAGCTGAAATGAAATCTTTAGGTAAACCATAACTAATCCAGTTAGATTTGTACCCTTCTAAGAAATGGAAATTTGAACACAGAAAAAGACAAAGGCTACATGAGAGAGGAAAGAGTGTGAGAGGACACAGCAGGCAGGTGGGTGTCCAAGTCAAGCACAGAGGCTTTAAAGAACCAGCTCTGAGGACAACTTGCTCTTGCACGTCCAGTCTCCATAACAGCAAGACCATTAAGTTTCCTTGTTTAAGTCACTGAAGTTGGGGTATTCACTGTGGCAGATGTACCAAACGTATAAGTTAGAATAAAAATGATCATCCCTCATTTCATTCTAAAGTTATACAAATTATCTAATTAAAATTTCCAGGATAGAGGCCAGGGAGATGGCTCATTGGATAAAAGCACTTGCCCTGCAAGCCTGATGACTCGAATTTGATTTCCAGATGCAGGAGTGTGCATCTGTGATCCCAGAACTCCCGAAGCAAGATGTGAAGTGCAGACAACGGAATCACCTGAAAACTAAGAGCTAGCCTGGAGAACTTGGCAAAGCAGGGTGACAAGATATCACCTGCCTCGAAACAAGGGGAAAGGTGAGAACCGAGTCCTGAAGGTTGTGCTCTAACATTCACAGCTGCTCCCTGGTACGTGTGCCCCATTCACAAATTAATACATCACACACACACACACACACACACGCACACACACACACACACCACACACATCCCCCATATTTTCCAGGATAGTTAACTTAAAAAAATTGGAATCTGTAATTGTCCTTTAATGTCTGTTGGTAAAATGGCAAAATGCAAATCAGAATGCCTTATGGTTTCATCTGAAACAAGCTCATTTGGCCAAGAAGACTGTTAGCATCATCTCTTAATTTCATGGAACATCACATGTGCTAACTTCAGAGCCAAGCATGTTATAGGCCTGATCTTCTTGAAATAAAGTAATCATTGCTGACCAACTGACATAAAGCATGGCTGTACGATGCCTACCACTGTTTGCATAAACTCACAACAAAAACTGCCTTCAGTTTATAGTTCACACATTCAAAACAGTTCTCCATTATCTACATCATGATCAAACCTTTCTCACTACCTGTGCTTCAATCATAATATACTTATTTTTAATTTTTTTATTTCATCCATTTTTAAAAGTACTTCCAAGGAGTCAAGGAAAAGAAGGATACCTAGATTCTTCAGTAAGTAGAAGGGCAAGATGATAATAAGATACCTCAGTTCATTTACAATAATCCCAGAATACCTTCCAGTAATTGAATTATTTAGCTCAAGTTGGCCAGGGATTAAACAACTGAACTTTTATAACTTAGCTAGGCATTCCAAATTTAGTTTTGTTTTATGTATCAAACTAGTCTTTTCATAGTATGCACTGCATACTTTTGTATCTGATACTCAAAGTTAAAGAGATCTGTTGGGATATGCTGTCCTGGACTCCATCTGCACCTCCCCCGCAGTGACCTTTTGGGCCTCGTGGTTCCTCAGTCTCAGAATTGTTTACCAGCTCATTTTCCGGTATCAGGTCCTGAGAACACCATGACCTGGCACTGACCCTGCCGTTCATTCGATGGCTCCCCCACCCCCGTTGGGTCAGCTGCCTTCTGGGCTAGGGTATAAAAGCAACCTGGGCTGAGAAATAAAGGCTTCTTCTGCTACACTAAAAGTGTGATTGTCTCTTCAGTCCTGACGTCCTCCACTCAGAGATCAGCTTTGTGCCGTGCAGGTGTGGCAATTGGAGGTCCCACTGAGATCTGAGAAAGAGAGGTAAGCAGACAGGGTCATCCCAGTCTGGCAGGGGTGTATTGGGGTTACCATGGGTAATACTAGCAGTAAACAGGAATTTCAATATCAGGTTAAGAAACTGTTAGAAGGACAAGGAACAGCAGTAAAAACAAAGACAGTAGACACATTCATTAAAACAATAGCAGAGGCCAGTCCCTGGTTCCTAACTGGAGGAACTAAATATCCCTGACTGGGAACAAGTAAGACGGGATTGTCAAAAGAAGTTTATTCATTAAAACAATAGCAGAGGCCAGTCCCTGGTTCCTAACTGGAGGAACTAAATATCCCTGACTGGGAACAAGTAAGACGGGATTGTCAAAAGAAGTTGCAAAAGGAAGGCAGTGATACCTTCCCAATAGCTACATTTTCTTTGTGGCGCCTGGTTAGAGACGCTTTATTAACAGACAAAGTGAAAGTAAGACAAGAACTTGAGGCATCGAAGGAAGTTTTGCAAGAAATACAGGAGGTGGAAACCTGCCGCTCTTTGGGATCTGCTGATGATCTAGACCAGGAAAGAGGGGCATGTGGAGGTTCAGGAGTCTTAAGCTCTGCCACATCAAGACCACATAAACTGGGTCCCTATGACCCTGAATCTCCTGAAAGTAGTGAGGGAAGCTCAGAGGAAGAGGAGGAGGAGATGCTTCACAAGGAAATAATGAATTTTTCTGTATGAAACTGTGTGTTTTGACAACGAAGTGGAGAACTTTTTTAAACGTTGGAACCTCATTTAATTTTATGTCTTATAGAGTTTATAATGAGTAAAAGATTATATAAGCATAATAATTC